>NC_142011.1:135749877-136049877 GCF_049901735.1 Notechis scutatus | reverse complement strand
TAAAACAAGTTTACAGAATAAGCTCATGAATTAATTAGGGCATCCATCGGAACCTTGACAGTACTGTCCAATACTTGTGCTATATGCTAATTCAGGGGTCCCCAAACTTGGCAACTTTTGGTTTTCAACTTCCAGAATTCTCTAGCCAGCATAGACTTTTGAAGTCCAAAAGTCTTAAAGTTGCCAAGTTTGGGGACCTCTGTGCTAACTGAAGGAGATTACCGTATCTTTAAACTTATCAAGACACTTTTTGATATCAAAATATTGAAGTGTCTTAGGATAACATGTATGGTGGTACAAGGTCTGTACCCCCCAAAAAAGAGTCCAGCACTGTATGTGATATAATTGCTTCATATCTTTCTACAACTGAGTGTCTGAGATGTGTCCTCAGACTGAACTATGCAAAGATTCAATTCAAAAATCTGATCTGAAGTGGATTCAATCAAATCTCCAAACTATCTTTCCAAACCAGAATGACAATGCAAATCAGATTGTTGAGTCAATTTGATGAGGCTTCAGTGATGATAGAAAATCACCCAATTTCATGTTTCAATACATCTAGTGGACTCAAATTTTGGAATCTATTCTGACCAGAAACACGGTTGAAATTGTCAGTTGGAATTGGATCAGAACCAATTTTCACACCCTGCTGTTCAGTAAATGTCCCAATCTTATCACTAACAAATAATATAGCTTATCTGTTCTCTATTTTATATTACTGCATATCTAGATGCTTGACTCATGCAAATATAGCTCATAATATCCACAAAACGTATTTGGAAAATCTTTTGTATTTTTTGCCTTTATTTTGTTTCATCTGGCCTTTGCTTGAGTGCTCAATCTCTTATTGAGGAAATTTGCATCGGTGAATAGGTGAGTGCATCTTCACAACTGAAATCAGCACAACCTGGGATAGCAATATTTATTACTTTGGTAAAACCTCTATATACTTGTCCACTTGCTGGCATCTTTCCAGGCTCCTTTAATTCAATGGCTTCTCCCTTGTTTGTCCATGTCACTGGATCTTGCAGAAGTTGTGATACTCAGCATATTTCTTTGTTTTGCCCCAAAGGAGTACTGGTTTGCTGGCAGTGTATTTGGAGATATGCACAGTGCACCAAAGAAGGCCTTTTCAAGATGGATGAATAGCACATTATCTCCCTTTTTCAATAGACTGTTTTTTTAAGAGACATTATGTCCAATGTCCATGACAATTAGAACTTGTTCCTGAAATACCACTGCTCATCCAAAAAGTCACATCTTTTGTGTCAAAATGTATGAAAATTCCTAAGATACCAGAGACTAATATTCATATTAACACCCTGGTTGCTTTAAGATACCAAAGTTGTTAGATCAAAGGTCAGCTCCACTTGAATTCAAGATAACCTAATTCAGACCCACACAATTATATTTAATTTTCTTCCAGTCTTTTTGATGAATGGTAGAATGGAACAATGGTTGCTAATATTCTGATTCTTCACAAGTTCTCCTAATTTTATTTCATAATTGAAAATCAATATCACAGATTACTAGCAGAAACTATAAGGCTGAGAAGAAACATTTGGAGCAATGAAATAAATTTACTCCCAGGAATTTTTCTGACAGCAAAGTGGCAAAAAGTCTCAATTTCATTCAAAAATGTTCAGATGTTTAGAGTTTCCCAGAAGTTCACATGATTAGATATTTTTATCAAATATCTTATGACACTTAAGATTTAAGTGATAATTTGTTTTGGGTATTAAACAATTAACCTGAAGTTGCTTTTCATACATACAATACAGAATGGTTGACAGATAATGATGCTTAGCTTTTCCTAATTCATGTGATTGTTAGCATAATCCAGTGGTATTTAGAGAACTGAAGACTAACAGCTGATGAGTGTTAATATTTGATGCCTGCCAAATACACCAAGAGCCACTGATGCTTCAAAGCATGCCAATTTTGAATTCCAAGATAAAAATTGATGTTTGAAATGCAAATACAAACTTGAAAATTTGCATTCAACAAAGAGTGGAAATGTATGTTCCTGGATCTGTATGTCTATATCTTTGTTTCAAACATGAACATAGATTTGCCTTGCTGAGAAAGTTATATCACATTTTCTATGCCTATACCTATCACATTTTGAGACACTAGATTCTGCTGTAGTTTTGACTATAAAATTGTAAATAAATGAGATAATGTACAAACAAACATCATCTGAGAAATTGGACTAGTTAAAAAAATGGATAGTCTGGGGGAATTTGTGATAAGGATCTCAAAATAAACATTAAAATGGTTGTAATATCTCAAAATTGCAAACATCTCATGAACTTCAAAATCATATGAGATGTATGGGGAAGGAACAACAATTGTGTAAGGTTTTTATGTTCTCAGAAGATGCTAGTCATTTAATTTCGGTCATTTTGATATTGATGCTCCTCAGAGTCCTTCTGGGTATGGGCACTCATGTTCCCAGGCCCTCACTGATATCATGGTCTCCAAAGGTTTTTGAAAACCTTAAGATTGTCCTCATAAAGGAAGAGGTTGTGAACTGTAATCACGTAACATGGCAAAAATATCCATAGCTAGCTAGCCATAATAATAACAAAAAATGTGCCACGATGTCATGGAACAAGCTCTAACCCTTTGAATTTACTTCACAGCCTATAGATAAGAGAGGAACGTTATGGCACAAATTTGTCATACTTTTGTCCATTTCAATTCACTTTATTATGAATTGAAATATCCCTATTGTCACTTGTCCGCTCTTGCTGTGGATACTCAAGACTGTAGCGCAAACAGTTTATGTAGGGCAAACACTTACAAAAAGGGATATTTTATTTTTCTTACAGCTGCTCTGGTAGCTAAAATAAGTGACATGAAATATCAGGACCCATGTGGATGAGAAGTTTGGGGTGAGAGGGAAAATGCCTTTTTTCTTGACTTTTAAAAAAATGGGGATTACTTTATATAATTATTACCCAGAGCGTAAAATAATCATAACCACGACATCAAGTAAGGGCAAAATATAGAACATATGAATTTACAAGGGGTGTTTTTGTTTGTTTTTAGCAGCTAGACTCACTGAGGCATTTGCACAGTTTTTAAAAAACAAAACAAAATGGATATAAAAAGGAGTTTCAATCACTATGTCATGGCCAGTGGTTTTAAATCCTGGATCCTTTTTTAATATAGAAAATATCCATAGTTAGTGGTCTGAAAAAAAAACAACCACACTATTGGATTGGATTGTAAAATTAAGTGGCAAAACTCTTGTTTTTTATCCCTAACCGTCACTAAATTTTCACGCAAAGTGTTGCTGAGCCATTCCAAAATCTGTCACTTTTATGAGGAACAATGATCATCAAAGCAAAATTATTTTAAAAAAAAATCCAACAGGCTCCCTCCTAACCTGAAAATCTGGGAGCCTGTTATCACCATGAATACTGTGAAGGTTGTAAAATGGGTATGCATGCACACATGTAAAATATAATAAAAGAAGCTGAAAGAAATGGGGCTGGAGCTTTTAGATATCATTTTACTGTAAAGTTGGTTAACAGAATCGCTCTGCTGGGGAAGATTGATGGCTACTCTGTGCTCTCAGCCACTCAGCATAATAGTGAAACTTTTGGCATCTTCCCAACTAAAGACAATGATGAGGGAAGAACATTTCTTCAAGTCTTTTGAAAAGGTGTACTAGGACACCCTGTAACCCTCTTTTGACATACAGTTGCCAACAACAGCTATAGAAATGCAAGCAAAGGATCAGAGAGAGGGGAAAACCACAGGTCTATTCAAAGAGTCCCCCCCCTCTAAAAACTAAATAAAGATGAAAATAGGTCAACTTGAAGCCTTCTTTTAAAGATCCTTCAGTATGCCAAGCACACAGCATTTATAGCCAGTGAGGATAGAATTTTGAAAAGGGGTATTACGGCACAGAAAGGAATAGTGGAGCTCACTTAAGAATAATTAAGCTAAGAGTTTCTAAGTTAAAGATGTGTGTTTAACTTAGACACATCTTTAACTTAGACTGCATATGAATATGCAGAAATGAGGATTTCATGCAGAACTCTTTGGGGGAAGAAAAAGAGATGCTGGACCAGGTGGTAGCACTTTTTTCTCATCTTTGGGAACTCTTCAGCAAGGAAATTCTGGGAGTTTTGGCTGGGGAATTCTCGGAGTTGAAGTCCCCAAATTTTAAAATTGCCAAGGGTTAAGAAACATTGTTCCAGAGCATTCTGGTGTTTGCACAGCAGACATGCTCCTTAGCTCCAAGATCTCAGATCTTCTGCCCAAGGTTATTGGTAGTTCAATACAAAAGGGAGCAGAAATGAATCTATTTGTCTCTTTCTTTGGATCACAATTACAATTGTTATTATTTCATATATAGAGGACAAATGCTGCTTTGACAGAATTTCATATGTAAAAGAAAGTGGACCAGACATAATCCTAACAGAGAATAGGTAATTGGGTGGGAAGGAAAGGAAGGGAAGGAAAAAGAGAGAGAGAGAGAGAAAAAACTGGGAGCAAAACTTCAATCAAGGCAGATATTACTCAATGCAGTTGATGGCGCACTGAGAGGTCAGTTGATAAAATAGCTGGGAGAAGCTTGTTTTTATTAAATAAAACAACTGTATTAATCAAACAAGCCATTTTAGGGTTCAAAAATAGGCTGAACAAATAAAGCAATTAAATGTATACTTGGAACCAAATTACAATTAGGAATGAAACAGTTAAACTGAAAGCATGGTGGGAAAAAGTGCTATGTAACAAGAGAGAGGGGAAACTAACCAGCATCCAATTGCTTGCCTATTTGCTTTCACATGTAAAACTGCTGGTTTTGTAATTTTTATGCAATTGCTGAGAAGGGAGTAAGAGTTGGCATATAACAACTTGGCTTGCATTTCCTATTGAGAATATGACATGGAAACTTTGTTTTCTCCCTAATGGTTGTAAATGCTGCTATGTCCTTAGGCACTTCTGCTTTATTGGACTGTTTCTTAGTTAGCAAGAGCTATAGGATCATGGCTGTTTGCAAAATTTAAGGCATAGAACCGCTCCAATCTTAATCCGTGTCTCTTATGGCTGTTGGAATATTGTAAATATTTAATAAGTAATTCATTTCAAAAGTTCATCTCATTGCAAAATCATACTTGTAAATGAAAACCAACATCTCAAAGGATATTCTTACACTTTTGGCTCACATATAATTCACCTAAGGATGCTACAAAATGCTTCAGATATGCCAAGGCTAGTAGTTGGTTTTTACAGATGCTTTGCTACCTAGAGACATAAATAAATCCAATAGCAGATGTAGTAATAGGGCTTTGAATACTGATTTATATTCATAATATCGATTTATGGCTTTCCCTGTGAAGTCAACTCAACTTGTTACATTAAGTGCATCACTGTGATCAATATAATTATGAAAAGGGAATGTGGCTTCACCTTGAAATATAATAGGGAAGAATTGTTCCTATTTTAAAGAATATTTTAATGAATGCAAAGGTATTACTTTAAAAGTATTGTTATTCAGTAGCAGGAAACAGTATTTTTTTCCTTTTTCTGTAGTATGATATGAGTAGCAATGATATCTATTTGGGAACATAAAACTGCCTTGTAGTGAATCTGGCCAATCTACTAAAATTTTCTATACTGAACATTTTGCACACCAGAGTTCCAGAGAAAAGACCATCCCATCCAGTGATGGGAATCAAAAATGTTACTACTGATTCTGTGGGCATGGCTTGGTGGGTGTGGCTTGGTGGGCATGGCCATGTGACTGGGTGGGCGTGGCTTTTTTTTGCTTTTTTGCAGCCAACCCCCCACCTGTTTTGGGGCCTTCTGGGCCTCAGGCAAACCTTCTAGGGAGCCATTTTTTCTCCCAGGAAGCTTCCCTGGGGCTCTGAGTTATGATCCAATCCCAAAAGGAACATTAGAAAGGACTTCATCTTTGTGCATCAGAAGACAGAATAAAAGAGCAGTATCAAGTAATTAGGGCAATGTTTATAACTGTTATGATCAATGATTATTTTGTTTTCTAGAAGGAAGGACTGTCATTGCATTAAAAGAGTTTAGATGCCTAAAAAAACAACAGAAACAAGATAAACATAGAGAATATTACAATAATTCAAAGAGTTCTATCATTGGGTATATATATATATAGCCTCCTCCAGTGTACATTGAAGATCAGTGCTAATATGGAGATTAGCTCATAAACTGCATATTTGCATTTTAGCAACTACAGCTTTTAGTAGGGCAATTCTTTTATTTAATGAACCTTTGTTCATGGGCAGTTATGTGGCCTAATACAACTAAACTCCTTGAATAGCATATCACACTATACTATTCCAAGCGAAAAATAAACATGCTTCCAATTAACTATTATTTTTGCATATGACAATCCTATTAACAATAGCTCTGAGTATTTCTCATTTAAATGCATGCCATTTGTAAATAGATGGTGTTGTTGTACCTTCAAGCATAAAAAATGGAAGTTACCAGTTCTCCACTGGCAATACTGGAAAACTGTTTTTTTTTTTTTTTATCATCACTATACTTCTTATGCATTTTAAAGATCAGTTTTTAATTTGGCCCTTGGCAGATAGAGTTAGAAAGCTAACATGAAAGACAGTTTGGTGGAACAAACTGAATGGCCTGTATTTCTAAGTTCTAATACTACCGTGTTTCTCACATAATAAGGCCGGGCCTTATTTTTTTTGAGCCCCGAAAAAACAGCTAGGCCGTCTTTTTGGGGGGTGACTTAATTCCCCCCTTGCATCCTCGCCAACAGCCGCTCCTAACGGGCGATCATGGCCAAGCACAGAGAGCTCCCTACTCCCACCTTTGCTGCAGACGCCTTTGGCACCCGCCGCTGTTGCTTTCCCTTCTGCCCATTACGCCGCCACGTTTGGAGCTGCCGCTTCCGTGTTTGGAGTGCCGTCGCCATTTGGAGCTCCAACGCGGAAGTGGCAGCTCAAACATGACGGCGAGCGATCTTTATTTTGGTCCGCGCGAAGTTCAAAGCGAGCAAGAGAGGGAGACTGCGATGCCTCCATCCGAGATGGCAACCTCACTAGTGGATCACAACGTGGCTGGAAGCCCGAATCGGCGGGATACGATGGCAATCTTTTTGGAGCGAGAGGAAAGGGAGAGAAGAGTTGCGAGGCGTAATTTGCAGGAGGAAGTGGGTGTACCCCACGGCAGGGAGCCCAAGGAAGAAGGGCTGGTAGGCAACGGAGAGCGTCCGTAGCTCCGGAAGCAGCCTAGAGACGCGCCCGGGAAGAGGCGCAGATGCTGCCTTGTAGTCCCCAAGCCAACTGCGTGTGCCGCCTTTAGTTATGTGCGCTCCGCGCTTTGGACATCTCCGTGTGATCGCGACCCTGTCCTTTCCACCTGGCGCCCTTGCTGCTTTCTGGCTCTTTAGCAAGGCATCGCGGTCTCCCTCTCATGCTCGCTCTGAACTTCGCGCGGACCAAAATAAAAAGATCGCCCACCGTCATGTTTGGAGCTTCCGCATTTGGAGCTTCCGCCGCCGTTTGGAGCTCCAAACAGCGGCAGTGCTCCAAACACGAAGCCGGTTGCTAAAGAGCCAGAAAGCAGCAAGGGCGCCAGGTGGAAAGGACAGGGTCGCGATCACACGGAGATGTCCAAAGCGCGGAGCGCACATAACTAAAGGCGGCACACGCAGTTGGCTTGGGGACTACAAGGCAGCATCTGCGCCTCTTCCGGGCGCGTCTCTAGGCTGCTTCCGGAGCTACGGGACGCTCTCCGTTGCCTACCAGCCCTTCTTCCTTGGGCTCCCTGCCGTGGGGTACACCCACTTCCTCCTGCAAATTACGCCCGCAACTCTTCTCTCCCTTTCCTCTCGCTCCAAAAGATCGCCATCGTATCCCGCCGATTCGGGCTTCCAGCCACGTTGTGATCCACTAGTGAGGTTGCCATCTCGGATGGAGGCATCGCAGTCTCCCTCTCTTGCTCGCTTTGAACTTGCGCGGACCAAAATAAAAGATCGCCCGCCGTCATGTTTGGAGCTGCCACTTCCGCGTTTGGAGCTCCAAATGGCGACAGCACTCCAAACACGGAAGCAGCAGCTCCAAACGTGGCGGCGTAATGGGCAGAAGGGAAAGCAACAGCGGCGGGTGCCAAAGGCGTCTGCAGCAAAGGTGGGAGTAGGGAGCTCTCTGTGCTTGGCCATGATCGCCCGTTAGGAGCGGCTGGTGGCGAGGAATTCCGGCCCGCCGGGTGCTCCTAACGGCAAGTCTCCCCGCCCTTCCCCCTTATTTTGCATATTTTAAAATAGGCCTAAATTTGGGGGGAGGGGCTTAATTTGATTTTATGCCCAAAAAACATGCTGGGCCTTCCTATTGGTGGAGGCCGTATTGTTGGAGAAACACGGTAGTAGACATCAAGGTGTTGCGTAGCCTTAAAAAAACTGCTTGAACTAAAACCAGATATATTTTTTATTGGGTATATTAAGATATAAAATTGGCAAAAAAAAATCAACATGTCATACTCCATATAATAACTGTGGCAAGAATTGCCTTCACCCAGAACTAGAAATGTGACAATATCTCTTCTGACATTATGATAATAAAAAAAGGTTTTAGAATGAGCAGAAATTGAAAGGTTATCAGTGGAATTGAAAGAGAGAGAAGAAACAGAGTACCATGAGGTTAGGAATTTATGGTATAACTGATTGGAAGGTTGCAAAGCAGATGGATAAAAGATATGTAGGAGTTATGATAAGATGAGATAATACTGTTTATAACCATGTAAATAATTATGTAAATAATTATGTGAATATATGCCTTAAATTGAGTGTAGGAATAACTGTAACAATACTTAGTAGTAACCTACACATTTAGAAATATGTCAATGTGAGTGAACACCGGTATGAATACGCTGTAATGAGTGGAAATTTGTTTTTAATTGTGAAGATATGTTCAATAAAGATAATTATTAAAAAAACTCCTTAAAAAGACAACTCATAGCAATTCATATTCCCATCACCATAAAGTAGGTATAACCAAATTGGGTATGTAACACTTTAGATTGTGAAAAAGAAACATTGCTTTGTATTTTGGGGGGTGTGTGGGTATCTTTTTGTGGTAGGCTATTATAGCAAAGAATGTGGAAAATATTGCAAATTAAGCAGTGGGGAGGGGGAATCCTGTAATAATACAATATTAACAGAACAAGTTTTTGGCTATATTAATTTTTCATTTTTAAAACTGATATATATTTTGTTAAGCAGTCAAACCATCATAGGAATCTTTGTACTATGACGGATCTCCCTGACACAAGTGCAGTGTGACCTTGGGAGAACATAATTCAACCTAAATGAAAAATCAACCATAAGATTTTTATAAACATAAGATTGTCCTCCAGTGATAGCTGTATCTTTAGGAGCAGCAAATTTTTAAAAAAGGGAAAAGAAGCTTTTCCATCAGCCTTGATAACAGACTTCATATTCCTGTTCTTGTTAAATTATATCCACATTATTACATGATTAACACTGCTGTGTGCATTTTCCCTCTTTCTTTATCATGCCGGAAACCTGATGGAAGGACCTGTCATCCCCACCCCGACTTATGAAATCTGTTCCCCACCAAAAAAGCAGTTTTCAAGTTGAGCCCAATTCCTCATGATTACATGAACACCTCCATGTAGCTTTCTTGACAGCTGCCTCAAATTATATATATATTACTGATGACGATGATTATGACAATTTGATAAAAGTTCTTCAGACAATATAATGAAGTCAACAATTTGTCTGAAGAATTATTCTCCTTGTGTGATTCAGTGAAGAATTTCCTTTTATGGACAATGTGATCTCATTCCATATTTCAGCACCAATTATTGACTATGTTTTTGTTGTTTATTTTTATGGCAACGTTTCCTATTTTGACAAGCTTTAGAAGTTAATGCATCTTTTAATCTCATGTGGTTTTATTGACTGCTGCTTATCTTTTTGTGGGGAGCAAAGCTAGAGTCCATTATGATGATGATGATGATGGTGATGTCTATCAAAGATAGAAGAAAAAAAAGTGGGGAAAAGGGAAAAGAGGAAGAGAGACGTGTAAAGAGAAAAAAAGCATTACTTCCAATTTTTGAGCACAATAGAATAAAAGTAATATGACAACCTTAACTTTTTATTTTTACATGCTTAATATATACCAGCCATTTCTATAACTTATCTAATCAGAAAATCCCAAAATCAGAGTTTTATTTTTCCCCTCTCAAGCACAAAATCTAGAAGTGATTTCCAAGCAGAAACAAAATTTGACACAGGGAGTAAAGCTATAGTTTAGATTGCAGTTGGATCTGTCATTTTCTAGTAAATACATAGTTTATTTAAGACTTACTAACCTTTCCTGGGGCTGGTGTATGACCATATACCACATTATCAGTCAATTGCATGGTCATTTTTGTCATGCTTAAACATCAATGTAAAGTGTCCTTCAGATAAGTAAAACAACTTTCTATTAATGAATGTGTGTCAAATAAGAGCTAGCTAGTCAATCCCTAAATCTCAGATAAATCTAAAGGGATTATTCTGTTTGGACATATTGATTCTCAAGGGTACGAAGGGCAAAAGGAAAGTAGAGACTTTCCTTAGCAATCACCTACCTGCATTGATGGTTTTGTTTTCTTTTGACACTGTGCAGTGTGGACTTGTTTTCACATCAAGAAATTGAGCGGTGAATGCAAAAACAATGAGAGTCCACCTTTACAAAAGCAGCAAACTTCCAGCCTTTTTTACTATAAGAGTTTGAGCAACAAATGAAAGGTTTTGTTGCTATGTGCAGTAGTGTTTGTTTCAAAATAAAGAACTTGCTGGAATTCTTGGATTATAACTTAATCATTCTTTTATTATATATTACTAATCAGAATTCTAAGATACTTGCTGTGAGAAAAAACTGATTCACTATAAGCCATGAAGAAACTCAGAAAAAAATGTTCATCTTGAATTCATTACATATGTATAAAGATTGAGGAAGCATCAACCAATACAGACAATAAGCATCTATCAGAGCCTCTCCTGAAGTGGAAGAAAAGTCCAGAAAGTTCTGTGACAACCCCAATGAAATAGCACAGAAAAGATGTATATACAACTAGTGCTGTGCAAAGAGCTTGACATCTACAGCAGAGGTCTCCAACCTTGGCAACTTTAAACCTGGCAGACTTTAACTCCCAGAATTCCCCAGTCAGCAAAGCCAAGCCAGCAAAGCTGGCTAGGGATCTGGGAGTTGAAGTCCGCCAGGCTTAAAGTTGCCATGGTTGGAGACCCCTGTTCAACGGGGGTATAAAGCACCTGGAAAACAAGTTGAAGCCCACTAAAATTTTGGAAGCCTTTGGTGAGTTATCCACCTACTAATAAAACTACCACCTAAAACCTATCTCTGGTGAACTCAGAACTTCCTAATCATATAAAATAAAATAAAAAAATAAACTTTCAACCCTTTGGCAGTTTATGGGTGTGATTGCAAGTCAGTGTTGACTCCTGGAGACTGCCTGAATAAGTCCCTGTAATTTTTGTGGAAAGATTTCAGGAGTGGCTTGCCATGACTTTCTAGAGTTTAGAAAGAGTGATTTGTTCAAGATAAACCAATTGGCTTTGTGCTTGGAAGACTAGAATACTAGACTAGTTTCTGGTGCCTTAACTACTACACCAAACATACTATATTGGCAGTATGCCTATATATTTCTACATTGTATTTTTCCTGAAAGCAACGAAGGGGTGGGGAGGTACAGTTCATTTCCCCCAAAACATTACACTCAGCATATATTCATAAGGTTTGCAGATGTTCTTGGGGACAGACTAATAACCTCTCTGCAGGTGTTGAATGAATCTAAGGAGGGGAAAACTTACTTTCCCATCCCACTGTTCTCAAATTCAGCTGTCATGTATCTGAAAAATAACCGTTGCTGAAAAAGGTATAGTTTCCAATATTCTTTCTTGCATCTAGCATCTTGTGTGGCAAAAGAAAAAACAACTATTAAGTTAGTTTCCCTTCCTAATCTTACACAATGTCCTATAATGGCCCCAGAGCTGAGACTGAAGAAGCATAATTTTTACCAAGAATAAAGTCTTTGACCTGCATACTTTATTACAACATTTTTGCTACAGCTTTCGACATGGATTTGAGAGAAGATGGGTAGCTCTGTATTATCTAGTTATATACCTCTTTTTAAATTCCAGACACTTTGTAGTGGTACATGTCCTTTTCTATACCACACGCAGAATAATAAAATCTCTCAGGACAGCCAGGAAAGTTTTGGAAGCAATAGATAAGAATATTTGTAGCTCAGGATTGAAATGAGGGGTCTTTGGTGCTCTTTGAGGTTGTTTTTTTTTTCCTTCCAGATGTTTCATTATCCAAACTGGGTAATACAGTATCATTAGTGCTAGTAAGGAGTGAGGTTTGCTCTCCAAGGAGTAATAAAGAGTGGAGCATCTACCGGTAGCACTGATAATGTTATGTAGTTTAGGTAATGAAATCTCTGCAAGAAAGCAACCAAGCTCAGAGAGCACCAATGAACAAGCCCTTAGTTTTGAAAGCTACATGACTATTTTACTTAGAAATGAATTTGTGACAGGCAGAGAATATATAGGCTGCCAAACCTAATCTCATCTTCCTTGTAGGAATCCAAATTGAGCATCTCCAAATTGTCTAGCTTTTGCATGAGGCCATGAAAAGCCCATTATCTATCTCGGTAATATTTCTCTAACCTATGCCTAAATTCTCTTATCCACACGACTGAATCAGCAAAGGCTTGGGATCCCTCACTAAATTTCAGCTACTGTGCATCTCTTTCAAGGTTAACATTGGAATAGCTAGGGAATAGCTAGGGGAAAAAATTGGATTGTTCTTTTGGGTTAAAACTGTTCGTCAGGTATGTATACCATATCTGTATGTATATGTATACTATATCTATATCTATCTATATCTATATATATTTACCAATTTCAAATTTTGATTTGTCTGTATGTGAGGGAGAAAAGGAAAAAAGATAATCTATTCTAAGAATAAGCTGAGGATAGCATTAACCCAATGCTCTAACCATTGTAGCATTCTGGCTAGCATTTTTAAAACTGATTTGAACATTTAATTGCCTCCCATTTGTGGGTCATTTCATAATCTCAAGGGGCATCCATGGATTCACGTTTAATTTCAACTGGATGATGATATGTTATTTTCTTTTATTTAAGAGAAGTGAATGCTATTTTTTTCTTCCTCTTTCTCCTCCTGTTCCTGAATTTTACTTTTTTGTTATTGGTTTATTAATAATTTTGTATTTTTAATTTCTGTACAGTTATTTTTTATTTTTTTGCAAACATAGCAGACAGACATACACCAATTATGAGGCAGGAATACTCTCTTATAAACCTTAAAACAGGTTTTGTAGATATGTCCTCAACATTCTCCTTCTTGTATACACAAAAGAAAAAGAAAAAACCTGATTGTTCCTATATATATGGCACGGTCCCCATTATATGTGTCCTTGCTCATTGAGACTCTTGACCAACACAAAATATAATAATAAAAATTAAAAATATTATGGCATTCTGACCATTTGAAATGAAATGAAATTACAAGTTGAGGTAAAATCTGACAACCCTGATGGGCATTTTTAGCAGCTATCATGGGGATAGATTTTTTTATCTTATTAAGTTGTTGCTTTTTATATATATATAAAAAAATCCATTCAGATTTGTAACTGCATAATTTCCCCTTTTAAGTCTTTTTCCAAAAATAGTTTTGCTTCCACAGCATCTGCAGCACGGTGCAGATGTATGCCACTTACTTGAAGTCTGAACAACCTATGAATGCAAATGACTGTAATGTGAATTACAAAATTATAGTTCAACAGAGTATTGCTTATGCCTATGTGAAATATAAAACAAAGCTAGGGATCTTCCACTTTCTAACAATTGCCTGCATAGTTGAAGAGAACATTCTTTTCTCAATTGAAGAAAATGTTTAAGCTCACCTTTGTCAACAAAAGAGCATCATCTTCATATTGGCAGGAACTTTAATGGTCATCTAAATCTAGCTTGACCTATGCCCAGGGCAGGATTCATCATAGCAAATCTGATAGCTGTTCATCCAGCATAAGTATGAAGACATCCAATCATGGTAAACTGATTGTTTCCTAGATCAGTCTGCCCTGTTTGGACTAAAACAGAAACTTAGTCTGAGTCTGAAATCTCCAGTGGGCGCTGAGTCCACATTCTGAAAGTTAGACTCCAAATTCTAAAGCTAGTCTCTACCCAAATGTACCCAAAGTGCAATTTGCTCTTATTTTGTTAGCTTTGTTTTGTTAGCTTTGTGTGTGTGTGTGTGTGTTTAGGAATACCCTTATTTTTTTAAGAAAAAAAGTTTGTATATCACTTATATTGATGGCTTTAAATCAAAAAAAGAAAATAAAGTGAAATAAAAGCATAAGTGCCTCGGATGGAAATACTATAGAAGCAAGAACCTTTGTCTTATTGGTATTTAATGGTATACTATTTTGGAGCATGGATGTTCTGTGAAATAATCTGCCAAATGGGAATTGATAGAACTATCATTCATATGTTAGTTTAATCTTTTTAAAAAGCCATCTGGGTCGATAGCCATCATCCCATCTTGTACTAGCAAATTCTGCCTGCTAATTATGTGCTTTTAAATTGGCTTTTGCTTGTCCAAAAAACGATTGGCATCAATTTTTCCTCTGATGGTGGCTGCATCTTATGGAGGTGGAGTTTGTTTGTTTTTTTACCATGATTGAAGGTTGTTTGATCGTGTTGGGCTGTGACAATTATGCTTACATCATAATGGAAATGGCTTTTATTTTCCTAATAAACAATTAAGACCTCCACTTTGATTTCTATTTACTCCTGTTTTGCTCCCTATTTTACATTTTCTGACCCCAATTAACAAAATAAAGGTACTTTAGGAGAACAGTAAATAAACTATAAGGCATCTAGGGGTGGGATTCTACCAGTTTGGACCAGTTATATAGAACCAGTTGTTATGATTCTGCACAGTTTGGAGAACCGGCAAATCGTGCCCCTGGCTGGCCCCGCCCCTCTCTGCCTGCCCCTCCACTCCCCACGCAGTCAATCTTTATTACGCATGCACAACATTGCACACATGCCCAACATCGCTGACTGCATTCTTCCCTGCCCAGTCACTCCTTAAAGTATTTCTTTTTTTCCCCCTCCCAACAATCAGTTCCTATGATCAGCTGTGCCAGGATTCCCCTCGCTTACTGCTTCACCCAGGGGGCTTCCCTGAGGCCCAGGAAGGCAAAAAATGGACAGGAGCACACACACCCATCCCCCCTCCATTTTTTGCCTTCCTGGGCCCCAGGGAAGCTTCCTGGGAGCAAAAACGCCCCCCAAGAGACTTCCTTGAGGCCCAGAAGACCCCAAAATGGAGCATAGCACCCCCCATTCTCTGTTTTTTTCCTTCCTGAGCCCCAGGGAAAACTTCTGGGAGCAAAAACACCCCAGGAGGCCCAGGAGGCCCCAGGAGGCCTCAGAAGGGAGCGCAAGGGGTGCTGTGCCCCCCATACTCCATTTTTTTTCCTTTCTGGGCCCCAGGGAAGCCTTGTGGGAGCAACCCCCCAGGAGGCTTCCCTGAGGCCCAGAAGGCCCAAAAATGGGGGAGTTTGCTGTCAAAAAAGACCATGCCCAACCAGTCACATGGCCACACCCACCTAGCTATGCCCACCTAGCCATGCCCACCTAGCCATGCCGACAGAACTGGTTGTTACAAAAATTGAATCCCACCCCTGAAGACATCCATATGTATAATGTACAAGAGGGATACAAAACTCAAATCACTTATTTAAAAATGTAGGCTGGACATTGGCAATGCAGCAGAATTGCAGAAGCCTTCTGAGGCAAAGGTTCAGCACCAAATGATCTAAAACAGTATAAAAGTGAATCTGCGAATATAAAAAAGGTCATTGGCTTTCCCTCAGCTCACAAAAAATATCACTGTGTTACAGAACCTTTCAATGTAATATAATATTTTCCAAAAGAGTAGCTGTGCCGTTCTGTTATATTGAGAGCCATCATTTATTTTATAGTGCCACTAGTCTCCTTGGCATTTTAATAGAGGACTATGATTTTCCTTTTCTTCATCTTTTTTAAACAAGCTGGGTTTCCGATCTCTTGTTAAAACATTGTCAGGAAAACTTCAGAAGAGAATGCTCTGTCTCTCATTAAGGTCATTGTTGCACTTCCTTCCTCACTAGTCCCAGGAAAGAATACTTAATCTCTAAGCACCACTTATCAGAGGCATCTTGGGTAAAGAGTAGGAATGTCCAGGCTGATCACCTTATAGCAAGATTCCATGCAGAAAATTCAACCAAGCCTGGGGGCTGGTTCGCAAATTCTATACCTGCATTCAATTTGTTTTTTGTTTTGTACAGGTCACCTTCAAGAAGTGAGGGGAGCCGAATGTCAACTCATAAAACATTCCTATGCCTGTTTTCAAGTTGCCATAAAAAAGAGGGGGGAATCTGAAGGAACATTACGGCAGTTTAAAACCAGAAGTACATTCCACCCTTATTTACAAAGATTGTAGCTAGGCTACCATATCTTCTGCCCACGAAAATCCTTCATTGGAGAACATGATTGATGACACCCAGCCCGTGAACGAGCGTCATTGCAGAATTTGATTTATGATACACCTAGGGGGGAGGGGGAAACTGGGTCACAGGTGACTGTAAATTACATTTGCCAGAGTTGGCTTCATTTAGGTTAATGCCGACATGTTGCTCCTAATAAATATTTTGAATTTTTTTTGAAGGTTGGCTTGAAGCTCATGATTCAATTAGGGCAATCGCCAGAACCCTGCAACTAAAACAACAATTAATAAAATCTCCAGAATGTATTCCTGAAATATATCCTGTTGATATCAGAAATTCTGACATTTTCTTCTCTGAAAGACTTTATTCAAATACCAAATGTGATCTCCTATTAAGAAGAAGGGAGAGGGAGTTTTATGGTTTCTATCCCTCCAGCATTTATGCTTTGTGTAATATTACATCAGCCAGTGATAAATGAACCAAATTTTGCAACACAAACTATAATCAGGAAGGAAGTCCATGGCCACACAACAGCTAATCAATTGGTCTTCTAAAAGAGCTGTAAATATCAAATGTGAATTAAAAGAATCCAGCTGTAATTTCAGAGATGCACTTTCTGCAACTCAGCAAGTTTCTCTTTCATTTAAGCTGGTTCTAGGAATACAATATTGGTGAAAAATTTAGAATTCATTTTTTTTTGTAGAGAAATCTGCCTTTCAAATATCTATTGATTCTAACTCCTGGCTATCTGCCCGCTTGTGTGTTTTAATGTTGTACATGATGGAATTGTGTTAAGAGAAAAACAGACAACTTTCATCAGCAAAGTTGAAATGATGAATGATATGCTGGACTGCAAAAAATCTGCGGTAGCCATTTTTAAAAATCTGAAATGGCACACACGTGGCATGCAATCTTACGGGGCAATTAGTGATTTGAGGGAAAAAAGGAAGAAATCTGGCAATATCAGGTTCAGGAAAACTAATTTTGTGAATGTACTTCTTTAAGTGAAATATATTAGCCCCTCCCCCATTTTGTCAGTTTGATTATTCTCTGGTTCTTTCCTAGTGGTTTTTAAATTGGCGTGTTCAGATTACATAAATATGTATGTGGCCTGGAGACATGGTCTCCTACAATTCATTAATTTCCATTTCATTTGATAAATAATACATTAGCCTGTTAAAAGAAATATCGTAAGAGGTTTTACCTTAGAAGACATGTATACTGCATTTTTCATTACAGGGTGATTGAGAAGATGATTGAAACTCTTCTCTGACAATATCCGGCATTTGATGAGAGTATGTTCTTGTGGTTTAACCTTTTATTGAGTTATAAAACATTGTAAAATACAAAATACAAAAGTAAATAGAAAAGCAGTGGGAAAGAAAAGGGGGAAGAGAAATGAGGAAAGATAAGAAAAAGAAAAGAAAAAGAAACATTGACTTCCGATTCTCTCTGTTGCAGTAAAATAAGGCATTAACATCAAATCACAACTCTTTGCTTTTTCATGATAAAATGAACAAACCATTTTTGTAAAGATCTGTCAATCTACTCGGTAAAACCCAAAATCAAAGTTTAATTCATTTCCACTTCAAGCACAATGTTCAGAAGTGGTATCCAAATGGAAACAAAAGTTGATGAGAATATATTCTTCATGGAATACTTCTACATGGATGGTCTCTGAAACTTCAAGTGTAACTATTCTCAAGTAGGTGCAGAGTGAAAATGTTTTGATCTTAGTGACCTCTTTCATATGTAACAGAAGTTCAAGGACAACTGCTCTTCTCAAAGCACTTTCAGCATTTTTTTTCAGAGCTCTTTCAAATATCAGAATATTCTCAAATGATCATTGGTAGTTTTCTGATTTTTACTGAAGTTTGAAAATAGTAATGTGATCTATTTTCTCAGTTTATTATGAGAACCTTCTGTGAGATCCCCAGAAAACCTCTCTTCGACTGAAATTCTTCCTCTGTTTAAAATTTAGACTATACATTACAGGGTTACAACAGTGGTGAGATTCAAAAAATTTTTATTACTGGTTCTGTGGGCGTGGCTTGGTGGACGTGGCAGGGGAAGGATATTGTAAAATCTCCAGTCAGAGGAGGTATTTGCTGGTTCTCCGAAAAAAATCCGCTACTGGTTTTCCAGAACTGGTTAGAACCTGCTGAATACCACCTCTGGTTTATAGTATATGCCATCAGTCTTAGGGTCTTAAACAGGTGGTCATCTTGGGAACTTCCCAAAAAGTTTTGACAGAGTTGTGTTTAATACATTAGAATTTTGAAAACATGAGAATAACTTAATACGTATGACATTCCCTTCGTTATGCGTGTGCTTTAAAAACAACCTTCAGAAAATGCATTGAGATCTAGAGAGCTACTTTTCATAGTTCCTCTTTGACAAAATATTCTTTAGAACAGGGGTGTCAAATCATGGCAGTGTCACTTTCTTCCCCTTTGCTAAACTGGGTGGGGGTGGGGCCCGCAGGCTGCAAGTTTGACACCCCTGCTTCAGAAGATTTGTAATAAAACTATCATCTCTCCCAGCTAATCTAAGTAATAGCTATTTTGTTTGTTTGTTAGGATGGATGGATAGAAGTTGTAATCTGGAGACTCTTGAGTCGTGAAAGGCAATAATTCTTCTACTCCCAGGGTTTATAAGTGCACATGCTTATTTGTGTTTCTGTGTAGCTACATTCACCATACACATGACATATATGCTAGGGAATTTCAGTGTAAAAAATGAGAATTATCCATTCTATGATACTATGAGGCTGTAATTTATTCTGAGTGGGTTAGTTCATCTTTAGAAACAATTACTAAGGCCCTGCTTTAATAGATTAAATTGAGGAAAACAACTGCATGAAAATCTGATGTGCATCCGTATATATACGGAAGGCCTTTTTAACTCACCTCCCCTGTGCATACACCAATTTGTATGGAAGCCCCTATAATGAATCTTTATGCATGAATCTTTACAAAACTATCTTGCACAGCCTGCAGTAGTGTGTGTGTGTGTGTGTGTGTGTGTGTGTGTGTGTGTGTGTGTGTGACAAAGTAGAAGAGTGAGTACATGCTAGAATAAAGAAGAGGAAGTACTATAACAGGTTCTGGTGAATACATTACCTTATAATTTGTTAATTACTTGTCACAAAAAAGTAGTCATTTAATTGAGAGGCAATACTAAAAATATGAATATAACCACATAGTGTAGACTTTTGAATTTACCAGCTACCTCATGGGCTTGTACTTATTTGTGTAAGGTAGCTTTGATCTCTCTTGCTTCCTTAAATGAACTATATATCAATAAAAATGAGGTACAGCTGTGCTAAACTGACTATAATAAAGAAATTCAGATGAATCATCTCCATTTCAGGATTGCATTAGCAGAGGTGGTGATCACTCCTCATCTTCTACGCCCTCAAAGTTCTTGCCTTCATGCCATATTTACTCCCAAAGTACAAGTTCCCTATCAAGATGGAAATATAATGCAGTACTTCGGTCAAAAAATGCAAGGCAGGAAGAAAAAGATTGCTTTTTATGGCAAAGCTCGGCAGGCTAACAGCCATTTAGAGAAAATACTCAGTGGAACATCTGACCGAATGTAACTGAACAACTTACTCAGCTATAACATGAACATTTATTTAGATTAGATAGGAGAAAAATCGTAGCTGTTAAGGGAGTGTAGCCGGGAACATGTCAGCTAAATGTCTGGCAGGTGAAAAGAGAAATATAGTAGGAGAAAATTTAAAAAATAATAAATTAGTGCATGAGGGTGAGTGCGAGTACAAGTGTCAGAGCAGGTTATTTGGGGGACTTTTATTGTTTCCACCATGTGGTCCAATAGAAGTGACATGCAATGGGTCTCATCTTTTCAACAATGACATTTGATGGCCCTCAGGAAAGAGACTTCTTCTGTTGCAGCATTTGTCCTCTTCGACATCCCAGTCTCCAAAGTCTGCTAGGCACTGACTCTTCTGGCACTCCAGAAAACTTTTAAAAAATGGCTGATTTCCCAGGCATGGGAGTTGGGAAGTTAATGGGACCCAAGAGATGAGTGTTGCCGTGGTGACTATTTTTGTTTTTGACTGCCACTGTAGGTTATATTTATTGTTACTGTTTTGGTTGCTTTATTGAGTTTTTAACTTGGTTGGCTACCCAGAGTTGCTACGTTTGTGAGATAAGAAGCTGTATAAATCAATTCAAACAACTAATAAACGTTTTAATAAGCTGCTCCCTGCTAAATATTTGTGTATATTAATTTATCTTTGGGGCAAATGGCCAATTAAACCAAGACAACAACAGCATTGTTTTTATTTATTTATCAAACAAATTTATATAGCTGTCCAGCTCACACACAATGACTCTCGGCAGCATACATTTACTGTGATGGAGATGTCATGGACTACATACTTGGCTGGTCCTAGTTTATTAACTTTCAGTCTGAAAGCGCTACAATGACATCATTTAATCTTCTTTTAGAAACTTGTGGAATTCCCCCTTTCCCCGCCATTATTTCATTTACCCATTTTTTTTACAATCAAAAATATACGGTGTTTAGAACTTCGTTTATATCTTTCTTTTTTTCCCACTGGGAGAATGAAGGCAACTAGATTCTCTGCTTCAAATTCCCTGGCATTTTAATATAGACTATTTAAATAAACATTAAGTTAAAAAAATGAACATGAACCATCAAATGAACTGTGAGAATAATCACAAAATATAGCTGGAGACACATGAACAATATGAAAGAACTTTAGTATTAAGCTTTTGCAAAAGGGAATTCTGCTCATAGCAGAAGACATTTCCCCCAGAAAGGCTGGGGTTTTATATACAAGTTCAAATATACAGCCTCTGCCCCTTTCCTGGGTTCACAATCTATCTAACTACATAATTCCCTACACCACAAGCATAGTGTACCACCTATTTCCTTTTCTTTGGAAATTACCCTTGTTCTCATGTCTTCTTCCTGTTATGTTCTTCTGAATACAATGGATCATTAACCAGTTCCATTCAGATCAGAATGACCTAGCATTCTCTCATATCTTTAAGCCAAGATATACAACCCCCATGTTCCAGCCAAAAACCTGACATTTACTTTAAAACATAACAAGTCACAAAACAGTACATATTTGTTAGATACAGTTATATAACCAGTAATCATTCTAGAAGGTCACATTACAAACAAAAATTGAGTCCCTTGTGCTCTCTATACTTCTCAGGTGTAACTTGCAATACATATATGTTATTTCTACATATAACATGAACAATGGTAATATAGTAGATGTTAATTCTGCTATATGATGGTTCACTGAAATATTTGTAGACTTGGGCATGATTAATGCTTGATTATACAAATATAAACCTTAGACAACCCAATTTAAAATATTTTAAGTTATCCTAAAAGCAAAGGGATAGGAATTTGAATTTCTATCTAGGACTTAATTTACATTTTTACCTAAAGGGAAGTGGAATAATTTCACTTATAAAGCAAGTTAGCAATATCTATTCCAAAGTTCCCATATATTTTTATTTACTCAGGAATGCTAAAATATCACACACCTGGTATCATAATGTGGAAACAGGATCACAAAGCACCATTTTTCTGAATTTCAGTTTCCAGCTTTTTTTTTTCCTTTTAAAAGTGTTTCTTAGGGAAGGCATAAAGTATATTGTATCAGCAGGATGCTGTAGACTCCCAGCATTACAATTATAACTTAACTGCCTGGGACAAAATTGTATATATAGCTCTACCCTCCCCCAATTTGAGGTAAGCAAAATGGATTTTCTTTACAAAAGGGGGAAATTTTTTTTGTCAATTGAAATCATAAGTGCAGTATCAGCAAAAACAGCTTAGCTGAAGCCAAGAAGATGTCCAGCTGAGTCCAAATTACTGGAGAAGTAGGGGTATTTGTTTGCTGTTATTTAACTTTGCTGCAAAGATTGGTCCAAATGTTTTTGACATAAGGTGGCAAGAAACATTTTGATTCAGTATTGTATTGTAGGAGAGCTACATCATGTTGCATAGATAGCTCTAAGGGAGGAATCACATGATTCCCAGGTTATCTTATGCAGTATATGCTACAGTATTGGTTTTAAAATGTTGAGAATTCTCTGTTGCCACAAAGAATTTGGCATTTCTAATTCTCTGCTTACGTGGTCCAAGTGCCACACATTGTCAGTGTATAAGGTCCATAAATTTGAATAGACATGGTAACAGGTCAGCCAATGGGGACTGTTTGGTGACCCAGATGACTCGGAACCTAGATGTGGCTTAGCTTCACTGATCTGCATATATATGAGTGCTTCTCTGTTTATAATGCTTCTGTGATTATGACTTCTGGGTTCTTCTGGTTCTGACTTCTTCTGGTATGGTATTGTACACATGCATCATACTTTATGTTATTGTATATAAAGAAGTTTCTTCTATAAATGAATCCTGCTGAATTATTTACTTGTGTGCTGGTTGGATTGCTGAAAACTGTGACACACATACATTTCCCCTTGTCTTTTTATTGATCCAGTTCTCATTCCACTTGATGAAAGATAAGAATAGAATGGAGTGGAGTGGGGAGGGGAGGGGAGGGGAAGGGAAGGGAAGAGAAGAGAAGAGAAGAGAAGAGAAGAGAAGAGAAGAGAAGAGAAGAGAAGAGAAGAGAAGAGAATTCTTTATTGGCCAAGTGTGACTGGACACACAAGGAATTTGCTTCCAGTTGCATAAACTCTCAGTATACATACAAACAACAAAGTAATAATTCTGCCTTTTAATTCTTTTAAATGAAAAATAAATTTTTGGTGAAATTTCCATGGGTGATTACTTAGAAATACAGCATAGATAACAGAGAAGAATTATCAGTGGTTATCTTCTACCACAACCCTCAATGTTTTGAGAAATCGTGAAGCAAATTTGATGTAGCATACTGGATGTGATAGAAACCTTGGCAAGATTCATCCAGCCCACTGACCATTCTTGCTTCCAGCTGAATAATGTTATTACCAAGAATAAATTTAAATTTATGGCATCAACCCAAGCACTTTGTATTACTTAGCCTGTTACAGCCCCTACTACTTTAAAAAGTAGTAGAAGGTAAGCATAAATGAATTGAAAATGTGTATCCAAACTCTTTGTTCCAATCTTCTGAAATTATCAGACCCCCTTCTCCCCATCTGCTTTCACTTGAAAATGAATCTTTAGAAATGAACCGAAGCTTAAACAGAAAAATCCATTTTATAAGCATTTTTGTAGGCACACTTGAAAGTCAAGCTTCCTTTTCCAATGACAGTTGCAAAATGAAAGCAAAACCAGACTGGCTCATTGTGGTTCAACTCTAATCTATTAGATTACATGGTGTCCAATAGGGGCTCATTATAGAATATTGACTGTTCTGTATCTAGGTGCAAATAATGACCTTCAAAGAGAAATCTGAGACATGTCAGTATCACCCAATGGGTTATGAAGATGAATGAGTCTTGTTGACAACAGTGACTTGAGGACTTTTGCAAAACACTTCAAATTGTGTGCTCAGGGCACTCAAAGAGCATAATACAATGCCATAAAATTCACATGAAGTATTAAAACACATTTTTAACAGAGGGGAAAGAAGATGATGCCCTAAAAGGAAAACCAGCTACCAATCTCCTAACAAACCCTGGGTGAGGGAAAAATGCAGCAGTCCAATGTTCAGAACAGGTGTAGGAGGACATGGTGCTCTTGCTTGAGTCACATTCATTACTTGTAATGGGGCCTCAACAGAAGAAAAGCTGTGATGGATTGTATCCAGACTTTAGGAAGTATTATAACTTAAAAAAAGATTATAAAATAATCTTATTATAAAAAATTATAACTTCAAAAAAGGCAACTATGATCTTATAGACAACAATCTCTCATCCCTTGATTGGCAATTTCTATTCACTGGATGCAATACTGCTGAAGACCATTACAACATATTTTTATTTGAAGTCAAAAGAGTCATCAAACTATATGTACCAATAACAACTCCAAAAACCAGAAAAAAAAACAGATTACCCATAACAATAAAAAAGCTTCAATCCAAAAAGGGATCACTTTGGCGGAAAAACAAATCTGGTCGCGTTGCCAACTTCAAAAGCCAATACAAAAATTTATGCCACCAGATAAAGACTGAATGCACCAATTATCACATTCAACAAAAGGAAAACCTTCTACGCACCAATTCCACCCGCGCTTTCTACAATTTTGTAAACAACAAATTAAAAGACGCAAGGTCCATCCCATCCCTGAAAAGGACCTAATGGTAAAGACTGCAATGATGACACCATTAAAGCCAATCTCTTTAATGCATTCTTTGGCTCAGTATTTGTAAACAGCAATGGATCATGTCCAGTATTTCCTAGTCAAACCACAGACAACTACAATGATCTAATACATATCGATTTTACAGTAGACAATGTTGAAAAAGCACTATGCAATCTAAAACCATCTCTATCTATAGGACCGTAGGAAATATGTGCCTACTTCTTAAAAAAGCTATCCACTGCCATAGCCGAACCTCTAAGCATAATCTTTGAAAAATCTTTCAGGACCAGCTCCTTGCCAAATCTATGGTCACTAGCCCCAGTCATTCCCATCTTCAAAAAGGGAGACCCCAGCCTAGTTGAAAATTACAGACCAATCTCTTTATGCTGCGTCACCTGTAAAGTCATGGAATCAATTAATAACCAATCCATTATTCTCCACTTAAAGACAAACAACCTACTCTCTAACAAACAGTTTGGTTTCAGAGGGAAACTGTCCTGTAATCTGCAACTCTTACACTTTAAAAACATATGGGCTACTACACAACTCGATCAGGGCAAAGCAATAGACGCAATTTACATAGACTTTTGTAAAACCTTTGATTCAGTGGTACATGACAAACTATTCCTAAAACTAAGGTTTTATGGTATCTCTGGATACCTGCATAACTGGATAAAAACATTCCTGTCAAACAGGCAACAAATGGTCAAAATTGGGAGTGTCCTATCAAATCCTGTACCTGTCAATAGTGGTGTCCCCCAAGGCAGTGTTCTAGGACCAACTCTCTTCATACTCTACATAAATGACCTCTGTGATCATATTAAGAACAACTGCGTTCTCTTCGCTCAAGATGTAAAGCTATTCAACACCACAGACAATACTGCTACCCTTCAAAAAGACCTTGACTATGTATCAGAATGGCCAAACAAATGGCAACTTCAAATCTCAACAAATAAATGCTCTGTCTTACATATTGGCAAAAAAAAATAAATCAGAAAATAAAATACAGACTGAATAGTCAAGACCTTGTTGATGATCCAAACTCTGTCAAGGATCTTGGAGTACTCATCTCTAATGATCTAAGTGCTAGAGCCCACTGTAACTACATAGCCAAAAAGGCATTAAGAGTTGTTAACCTAATCTTACGTAGCTTTTTCTCTGGTAATATCACTCTACTAACTAGAGCATATAAAACATTTGCTAGACCAATACTTGAATACAGCTCATCAGTCTGGAACCCGCATTACATATCTGATATTAATGCAATTGAGAAAGTCCAGAAATAATTTACGAGAAGAGTCCTCCACTCCTCTACTCCTAGCAGAATACCTTATGCCACCAGACTTGAAATTCTAGACCTAGACAACCTAGAACTAAGCCGCCTTTGGTTCGATCTAAGTATAGTACATAAAATTATATACTGCAATGTCCTACCTATCAATGAATACTTCAGCTTCAGTCATAACAATACAAGAGCACAAAATAGATACAAACTAAAGATAAACTGCACCAAACTTTATTGCAGGAAATATAATTTCAGCCACAGAGTAGTCAATGTCTGGAATACTCTACCCGACTCTGTGGTTTCTTCCCCAAACCCCAAAATCTTCAACATTAGACTTTCTACTATTGACCTCACCCCTTTCCTAAGAGGTCTGTAGGGGGCGTGCATAAGCGCACCAAAAGTGCCTACCGTCCCGGTCCTATTGTTTCTTTTATTTTTCTTATATGTATCCATGTATTCATAACTATGTTTTTACTTATACCTATTATCTTGTAAGCAATTGACAAACCAAATAAAATAAAAATAAAAATGTGGGTGAGCCTGTAGAGTTGCTGAAAGAGGTTGGAAAGATCTGCAAAATATCTGCAAAGAAGAAAAACAGAGTTGGGTGAGGGAAGAGAGATTCTCTGCTCTTCAGAAGATAAGAATAAAGGCAACAGGATTAGTCTAAAATCAGTGTCAGAAATTTTTACTGTTATTTTACTTTTGTTGGGAGAGCATGGTTGAAAATGGAAAAAGTTGCAAGAAAATCTCTGTATTGCTTTTATCTTTTTCCCACATGTCTGGAGTTTTGTATGCAACTTTATGCTTTTGAAAATGCAGCTACTTTCAACTCTGCTTTTGATTTCACACTTTTTTTTCAAATGCATTTTTCTAAAATACACAGTTTTGAATGGAGTATGACACCCTCACTATCTAACACCATCCACGCTGTCACAATCCATTTTGGCAAATGGTGTCCTTTTGCTTCATTGAACTCTGTGGCTGATTCCATTTACTTTTCTAGTGGAGAATGGCAGTTGCTCATGTTGCCCACTTACAGTGCATACAGATGCTGTACATCCTTCTCCTTCCACAGATGGTCATAAGTACATTGGGGAAAGGAAAGGTACATATAAATACACAATTTGAAGATCAGGACCATGTGGCCTTCAAAAGCTTTAGATACGATTCCTGAGACTTCCAATTAATTATTACCAAAATACATTTTTTTAATTTGACATAAGAATGGAATTCTTAAAACAATTTTGAAAACTAAGTGTATGACCTGTATTTTTATTTTATTATTTTATTTTATTCTGTCAACTGCCAGCAGTTCGATTCTGACCGGTTCAAGGTTGACTTAGCCTTCCATCCTTCTGAGATTGGTAAAATGAGGACCCAGATTGTTTACGGACAATGTGATGACTCTTTAAACCACTTAGAGAGATCTGTAAAGCACTATGAAGTGATATATAAGCCTAAGTGCTATTGCTATTGCTATAAATAGTTGGTGAGACCTGTAAAGTGTTTGATTGGACTACTTGAAAAATACCAGTTTGTATTTAAAATGCCATGCAAGAAAAAAAAAAAAGGAGTCACATCAAAAGTACCTATGCTTTCTAGAATTAGGAGTTGCATTTTTAGATTTTTGTGATTATATTAATGCATTAATGCTAGTTCCGATTCCAGGTGTGATAATACAATTTAAATGAGAGAGCTAATGCTATTTATGCACAGTCAAATATAGGTATTTAGGTATGGGCTTAATCACTCCAGCGGTTATAAAACTTTAACGGGCATTTTTGTATATAGTAAGTCTATAGGAAGTTGACCTTTGAGTTCCTCTTTTCCAAACGAGAAAAAGGCTACATGGCAACAACACATGCACAGGAACACACTGTCACTGCAGCTACCATGGAGACCAATTGAATATGTCTTTCTCTATGGTCACCATCTATCCCCGTGCATAGAAATGCAGTTATAAAAAATGGGGGAAAAAAAATCTGTTTTCTGCAACCCAGGAAGAATGTAAGCCTTCTTTTGGAAGAGTCTATAATCCAGGATTTATGGTAATTTTAACTGAGAGTTCCCACACAAATAGGCCATCTCTCAACATAAGAGTTAGCTTTCTTTTAGTTTTAAAAGCAGTGGCACAGTGCTGTCAGCCATATGCACAGACCTGGCTCTTCCATCTAACAGATGCACAGTTGCTCAAAATGCCAGAGTAGCAGATGTCAAAATGTATCAATTAGCTACAATGATTTCCAACTCATGAAGAAAAAAAATGTTCTGGCTCTGATATACAGGTACTCCTTGATTTACAGCAGTTCATTTAGTGACTGCTCAAAGTTTCAACAGCATTGAAAATTTGACTCATGATCTTTTTTCACACCACCATAGTAACAGTCCCATGATCACGTGATCAAAATTAAGTTGCTTGGCAATGGACTCATATTTATGACGATGTCCCGGGTTATGTGATCACTTTTTGTGATCTTCTCATAAGGAAACTCAGTGGGGAAGCCAGATTCACTTAACAACTGTGTTAGCAACTTAACAACTTGAGTGATTCACTTATCAAATGTGGCAAGAAAGGTCGTAAAACGGGGCAAAACTCAACAAATGTCTCGCTTAGCAACAGAAACGTTGGGCTCATTTGTGGTCATAAGTCGAGCACTAGTTGTATACATATTTGGTTGACTTTCAATCCAGTGTCAAGGCTGATTTTTCACAACTTTCTTTGAAATAACACTAAATCTCAATATCAGATTTTACACTGGGTTCTGCTCCCCTGTGTATCTAACTTTTTCCTCGTATAAGGAATAAGGCTGTTGTGATGCTACCTGACACATGCAAAAAAAGCAACTGATCCTAGGCCGGGAATAAATAACTAAGTGTCTCTCAGCCATGATCTTCAGTGTGTAACAAGAATTATGGCTGGTATCATGCAAGCAGGAAAAAAAAATTCAAATCTATCCTATTTAGGTGAAGAAATGCTGTTGGAGAGCAGGAATCAGAGAGAAATGGAAGCTATCTGTAATCCCCAGGGATCACTTGAGGTGGGGTCAGTAGTTCCTGATGGAAAGAAATCTGTTTCTTTTTCAATACTAGCTACAGGTAACTAATTTGTTAGACTTAGGCTATTCTCTCTGTGTTTGTATCTCTCTCTCTCTCAATCTCTCTCTCTCCTCAAAATTTCCACTACCAATTCTCCAGAACTGGTCAGAACCTGCTGAATACCACCTCTGGTTTGAAACCATGTGATACCACTTCTTTTTTAATTGCATTCCACATAACAATGGGGTCTAGGGTTTAATTTCAAATGAAACCTATAGATAACTGTCTAAGAATGATAAGATTTTAATATAGAGCTGGGTTTAATTTCTAGTCTTCAAAAAGGCCATTTAAGGTAAAGTGCATCAACAAAACATTATTTTTATGGCAGAATTTTTCATAATTCTGTAACTTATACTTCTGCTGTTGACATCATTCTTGCTTTTATCCCACTTGTCCTATGTCTTTATGTACTATCCCTTTTCCCCATTTGAAGCTGATTTTCTATTTACAGCTGGACTTTCTCTAAGCAATTAAAAGTCTGTGTGGATATTATTTAGGAGGAAGAAGCATAGCTCCATTATAATTGATGCCAAATTAGAAATTGAGAAAGCAATCAGAGTTCATGATTTTGAGGCTTTTTTAAAAAATAAAAAATAAAATAGGGAGTCATATTCAGTATTTGGATGCTGGTCCTATTATGGAGGAGCAACTACTATAGGCAAATGTGTGGCTTTGTATATTTGCTATCTTATCAGATTAGTTTAGTAAATCAGAGCTCTTTTTCCCCCTTTTTTCATGTTTTTGTCAGTTCAATAATTTATTAATATGTTCAACCTGATTGGATGGACTTTATCCCAAGTAGCAATTGAATAGAATTGATCGATTTCATGGGTAGAATTTTAAACATAGAAATCAGAAGTCCCATCTGTTTCCTCCTCATTGGTGTTCATAAAATTCTGAATAATTTGGAATGGCATGCTTTAAAAAAATAATTACAAATGCTTAAAAAAATCATATAATTGTTTTTAAAAGTTGGCCATAGGAACGATGGCAATCTAACTACAGTAATGCAGCTATATGGACTGCATGTCTAAAGATGTTGCACAGACTAACGCTTTCAACTCTCCAACTATGGAGATCTCTATTACTTTTCCTAGATACAGATCTATTTCATAAACAAGAAGCATCATGTCATTCAGACTTTTGTGGAAGATATCACACTTTCAGATACAAGTGTCCATGAAAAAAAAATTCCAGGAGTCAAATATTTCAAAAGAAGTGTTTTGCTTGGTTGTTTGATTTTAAATCTGCAAACAATCCACACCCAGGGATGGAAGTAGAGACTTTCAACCATCTCCAAACATATTTTTTCTTCCCTCATAACTTCTCAAATTAATATCAGTTTTTCTTGCAGCTGTATAGGACAGATTTTGGCTTCTGCTGTAGAACCCTGAAGCATGCATGTGAAACTTATGGTTGGAAACTCATGGAAGCTAATAATAGATCTGATGGGTAGTAGCAGTTAAAATATACAATTATCTAAAGCCAGAATGTTCCCCTTTGACTCTATACTTACCTCAGGCCCTCAGCCATCTCTTTAGGGATCCTGGATACACCTCTTATCATGCTACCAAATTGGGACTGTATGATTGCCAGAAATCAGGAAAGTTGGAAATATATGAATATTTATAGGATAAATAAGTTTTTAAAAATCCACAAGGTTAGTAGTGGGATATATAAACAAACATTCTTCCAAATAAGGGGAAATAAATATATAAAAATTAATCTTCTGTAGACACTGAAGAGTAAAAATCTGAAAGTAAAAATCCACAGGCAGATTTCAATTGCTTAATAAATTTGCAAGTGTTCTTTTCGGCTCCTGTAATTGGAATCTATCAAAATATCAACATACTAGGAGCATGGGAGTTGGCTAAAACAATTATTATACCATAGTAGACTGAAGTTGAAATCTATGTCTGATCGGGCAGCATCACATTGGGTAGATGCATTTTATTTGTAAAATATCTGAATTAGTTCTTTAAAAAAAAATAGAAGCGAAAGGAAGATTTTGAACAATATGTTCAAACAATTCTTGTGTTAAAACAATTCTTCAGTTTATAACATTTTCTAGATTTTTCATTTCCTTTTTAAATCCTACGCTTACACATTCTGAGGTTGTGTTGATCTCTTTTTGCAGTCCTCAACCCTACTCTCCCTTAGTGAAACCACATGATTGTCCATCCCTCTTTAACAGCAAAGCCTACATTGCATTTTCCCCCACCATCACACTCCCCATATTTTCATCTCAGTCATATAATTTCAAATGCAATGATTATGGATGAAGATTTTGCATAGTTTGCCAAATCAAATGACAAGCAGGGTGGAGGGTGAAAAACAAAAATAGGTATTTATTTTCAGCATTGTGCTCCTCTCCTGTGCCCCTCTTTATAAGAGTGTGAGAGAGAACACATCTGCCATGCAAACTTGTGCTTCTTTTCCTGGGTCTGATACTGCTTTATATAGAGGACTTTTTTTTCCTCCCTAGGCTGTGAATGAGATCATCTCTTGCTTGTAGTTCTTATCTGATCTGGTCTGGTCTGATCTGATCTGTATAATGGCTGCTCCCAGCATTGCCTACTCCACACTGCTAGCTGCCTGATAAATTTTTCTAATCTCTGCAAAAGCTTGACTTCATTCAGATATCTCATCAGTCCGCTTAGCTAGGAGTAAGCTTTGTTGGACCTATGGGGACTTAGTTCTGAATAGACAGGTCCTGGCTGTTATCCCAGCTTCTAGTTGGGCATGAGCTCTATTATCTATTTCAATGATGTAACTAAGAAATTACCATGCCATGGATTGCTGTAATGAGGCCATTTTTATTCAGGTAGGGCCATTATAGTGCCAACTGGTAAAAGGTATATTGTATCACAGAGGATACGATCCTTCTTCTTCTCAAACAGGTTCTCCTAATAGGTAAACAATCCACAAACATCTTGTTCAAATTCAGCTTCAGTTTGTAGTGTTCCCCCACCCACCCACCCCCGCTGTCCTTTTCTACAGCTAGACACTGATTTCACTGCCTCACCTGGAGACGACAGAAAGAAGAAATAGTAGCGTGTCACCATCAAATTAATAAGATTAAGACCAATCTAAATCTCTGAATGATGTCTCCCAGTAGTTTCCCGTAGATGCTAAACAGAATGGGGCATACAATAAAATTTGAATGAAATTAAGCAAAAATCCCCCAGGACTATCTTCTGGAGATGGCTAACCAGGTACCAACAGAACAATTGTGAAGCTATTTCATCCACACCTAATTCAGTCAACTGGAAATCCTACTCTCTGCGGTATTGAAAACTTTCAAAGATCCAGGACAATTAATGGAGATCCACTCCATCACTCATCTATCTAAGAAAAGGGTGTTATCTACCAATCTACAATTATTCGGATATTTTGGGTCCAATTACTTCATTTTTCAGGAAAGGCCTCCTTTAAAGAGTAATGTCCCCAAAGGAGGAATTTATAACCTTTTGGATGTAACTTGAGCATCAACTTCCATTAAATGCAATAAGCCCTGAACAGAGCTGCAGCAAACAATATATCATCACAGAGTACATTCAGTTGTGAGCAGTTGCTGGTATTTGGTCAGATCACCAAGATTTTCTCTTCTTACATTATGGTCTTTTCCCAACATACTTCATTATTCTTGGATGGGGTTGGATGGGATTCATTTTTTTTTTACTACCGGTTCTGTGGGCGTGGCTTGGTGGGCATGGCAGGGGAAGGATACTGTAAAGTCTCCATTTCCACACCAAATCCCCATTCCCTCCCCATCCCACTAACCTGCTTTCCAGCTCCATTCTCCAGTGCAGGGGAACAAAAGACCCAGCCGATCAGCTGGGTCTCGGGAGGCAGAGAATAGATGGGGGCAGGGCCAGTCAGAGATGGTATTCGTCGGTTCTCCAAACGACTCAAAATTTACGCTCCCGGTTCTTCAGAACTGGTTAGAACCTGCTGAATAACCACCTCTGGATGGGGTATATGCAAAAGTGGTTGTAAAAGTTCTTAAAAGTGGGGTGTTCAGCAAATGATAACTGCTGAAATCATCTCCCTATCTTATTAGGAAGACTTCAATAGCGGTGGCCATCGTATCAGTTAGAAAAATAAAACCCTCCTGAAATCCATTTTCCTCCTGAGATGTATAATTCTAATCAGTCTAATCAGACAGGAATAATTCCTTCAAGTGTAAACTTCAAAAGGAAATGGACGAATAATGGCAAGACAGTGCTGTTTTGCTCTGCTGGAGAAGCTATTGTTGGGAAGTAAAGTGCTGCAGCTGCTCCACCCTCATAGTTAGTAATTGCTACTTCACAGAGACACCTCTATCACAGCAAGGTAACCTTTCAAAAATCTGAACAGTTCTAATAATACATTCACAAGAGGAAGCTATAAAGAACTCGAATGCAATGTGTGTTTTCCCCCCGCCCTTAATCCAATAAATTAATGGAAAAACTACCCAAACATGAACTGGATCTAGATTGAATTTCATACCTTTGGTTTATTCCTTGGGGCAATTGTGAAAATAAAAAAGGGGGGGAGCAGGAATAGGTAGTCCTTGAATTACGACAGTAATGGAGGCTGCCATTATGGGAGATATTTGTGATAATAATTAAATCAAGCAACGATCTTATCACTTAATGATGTCTTGTAAACTCACAGGATTATTATTTTTTTCCTCATGCATATGTATACATCTGAACTAGGTTGTGATGTTTCTCTGTGTCATATATGTGTGTGATGTGTGTATATCTCTTTTGAAAGCTGAATGCAATGAAATTTCATTTTAATGTTGCTAATTAGTGTACATTAAAAGTGACAATAAAGATTATTCTATTCTATTCTATTCTATTCTATTCTATTCTATTCTATTCTATTCTGTGGTGGGATTCAATTTTTTTTTACTACCGGTTCTGTGGGTATGGTTTGGTGGGCATGGCATCGCTTGGTGGGCGTGGTAGGGGAAGGATACTGTAAAATCTCCATTCCCTCCCACCCCACTAATCTGCTTTCCAGCTCTGTTCTCCTTTGCAGGGCAACAAAAGAAGACCCAGCCAATCAGCTGGGACATGGAAGGCAGACAATAGATGGCGGTGGAGCCATTCAGAGGTGGTATTTGCCAGTTCTCTGAATTACTCAAAATTTCCGCTACCAGTTCTCCTGAAGTAGTCAGAACCTGCTGAATACCACCTCTGGTTCTATTCTATTCTATTCTATTCTATTCTATTCTATTCTATTCTATTCTATCCTATCCCATCCCATCCCATCCCATCCCATTCCGTTCACCCCTGTTCTCCCTGATGCAATTGTTAAACTGAGCATGGGTGCCTCAGGAGTGGGGAGGCCTGGGAGGTTTCTGCAGGTTAGAATATTGATTTTGGAAAGTTACAAATAGACTAATGATCCTGATGAATTTGAAATAAGATTTTGAAATTAATTATAAAAATCCTTCCCTTGGAAAAATGTTTTGATTTTTTTTAAAAAATAATAAGATGGGACTTTGAAGGTTAGACATTAGAAGGAACCAGAAGGAACTAAAAATTATAATTAAAGAAGAACACTTAAAATTGACTTTTAAATACAGAATGGAGCAAAATACCACGTGATGTATCAATACATTGATATCAAATTTATTGATATTTGATACCACAAATATCACAAAGGAATATTTGTGAACAATAAACCTAGAAGTTAATTTTGGGTGTCTACCTTACAGAGGTGACTGTAAGTGTGTTTAAGATATTGTGAAAGAGGGGCACGTTTTACCTGATAAGTGTGACTGATTTGAAGGTGGTTTTAAAAATGACAGGCTATAAAAAAACAAAATGGGAAAAGTGCTAGATTGAAAATACAAATGAAACTGGCCGATATCTTAATAATTAGAAAGGGAATGCAAATAACAAACCAAATGAGCAATCTGGATACTTTCCTATATTGGATTTACAAAAGAGACGTAAAGTTTTGAACAAATTCCTGAGAAAGGATAAAGAAAAAAATGAAAAGAAATCAAGTTTTAGGACATTATTTGAAGGGATTAAAGATCGAGATTGTTAAAAGTAAAAGGAAGAAATACAAAGTTGATTTATTTCATCCAGGTGAAAACAGATACATTGTAGTAATGGGTTACTAGAGATAACGACATATCTCTTTTCCGGTGGATCAAAAATCACCTTAATGGACTTCTGACAACTAAGACTGGATGATGAGGTTTTCAGGAATTATTAATAGATAAAGAGATGGCATATGTAAAAAATAGATAAAGTTGTAATTAAACAGAATGTAATAAGTTACTAAAATTATTTATTGTGATAAAAGGGGAAATGTCTGTATATATTTCTTTTCTTTTGTATTATATTCTTTTTTCTACTTTTGTTTCTCTTTTCTTTTCTGCATTTTCTATTTTTTTCTTTTTCTTAGCTTGTATTAGTTTTAACTTTTTAATTGTTTCAGGAAATGACCATGGAAAGGATACAATTACAATCGAACAGTCCCACTTGCACCTTTCATTAGAGACAGTTCATCACAATAAAGAAAGAAGAACTCCATTTGCTACCTTTCTTGAAATCTTGTTTTAGACCCCATAAAACTGACTATCGGTCACAATTATGCTACAATAGATATTCGAATTGGTATAGCTATTTGACTGTCCTGAAAAGCTGATGTTGGGGAATGGAAGGGTCAGCATGATCTCTGGATGCTTGCCTTTTAGATTTTTCTATCATACTCATGCCTGCTGCCTATGAATAAGAGGAAAAATGCCATGTTTTATTTGACACTATTTGTATTCTGATATATTTTTTTTTTTTTAAAAAAGCAGGGGGGAGGAAACATAAACTCAGAAGCTCACAACTGTACTGCCGATGTGAATATCTGCCAGAGGCAAGAACAAGAGCTGTTCATTGTTGTATGACAAGAGCTTGGGGGTGGGTGAACTCTACAGAAAATAATAATTAACTTGATAGGACAATTAAAAGTGGTAGGCATTTAACACTGATACATTTTTCTAATGAATAAATAGAAGCCATATGGAAGAGGGATAGAGAAAAGCAACAACTCCTAGATCCGGGGATTTGATGCCTCTTTAGATTCTGCTGAGCCACAATTTCTGCAATTACCATGCTATATTTATTCCAACAAATAACAGGAGGATATGTAAGGTGGAAGACCCCTTCTTATTTTTTTTTTAATTAATTAGGCTGTCTGTAACTTAGGCAGAATAAAACAGACAAGAGTCTATTTTCTAACAGTTTAATGAGGAAATTATTCCTTTTTGTGGGGGGAGGGATGGTCACACTTCGCTTATCACTGGAGGAAAGGTGTCATGATTCAGAAGAATTTGGGATGCCTTTAATATAGCTGATTGGCAAACACTATTACATCTGAAAAGGACTGATTTCTGCTAATGGACAAGCCCTTACGTGGCATAACTCCAAGAGTTTCCAAAACCAAATCTAGGATGCAGGTGAAAAGGTTTCCATTGAAGAAGCCTTCACTTCTCCAATCTTATTGGGGAAAAAATGCACCCACATTTCTAATAAGCTGGCTGGCATATTTGTTGTGCTATTGCAAAGCCATCATTAGAACGACTGCACTGGCAAAGGCTTGTGTTGCTGTGTGACTCTGCACGCAGAGACGAGTGACTGAATCAGACAAAGTGATTGTCAGCCCTGAAGCCATTTTGGGCTGAAGCCATTTTAGGAGCATCTTCAAGGGCTGCCACAGCAAGGCTGGTTTGAGCTGTGGGAACGTAAGTGGGGAGAGATAGAGATAGCTAGGGGATGTGTAGCCAAAATAACATTCGTTCTTGTGGGAGCCAAAGACCCTCTACCAGCTGTTGGAGAGGCATGGACAAAAGCAAGCCAGAGCTGGGACTGCAACCTGATTGGGTCATGTGATGGACGTGTGACTTGGGAGGGTGGGACTTTGGGTTTTGATTTGGGTGGGGAAAACCTTTGGTCCTTCAGAATCGGGTTTTCTCCAGATGAGCCGAATAAATTCATACTGTACTTTGAGGAACCTCTAAGCCTCAAAGTTTTGATTGCCTTGGGTCTGTTACTTGGAACAATGACAGTAATAAGCTGTCCCTGCATGAAGGGTTCAAAGGAGACAAGCATTCTTTAGATAAAGGTGATGTGTGATATCGCACTTTGGAACTACCAGTTTCATTAGATGACCCTTCTTTCCCCCTCAGGGCTCCAGGGTGAGCACAATTATTGCCACCATAGCTCCTTTTTTTGAGTCACTCTGCTTCAGTGGTGGGATTCAAAATGTTTTACTACCAGTTCTGTGGTGTGGCACCTCTGCTCTGCTTGCTTTGAAAATCTTTCACACTTTTCTCATCAGATCTTCAAGGTCTGGAGGCAGTTGGTTAAGGAAAAGGAGATCTGGAGCTAATGCAAGGGAGCCAGAGATGGTATTTAGCAGGTTCTGACCAGTTCTGAAGAACTGGTAGTGGAAATTTTGAGTAGTTCTGAAAACCAGGAAATACCACCTCTGATTGGCCTCGCCCCCATCTGTTCTCTGCCTTCTGAATCCCAGTTGATCGTCTGAGTCTTCTTTTGTTGCCCTGCACAGGAGAACTGTGCTGGAAAACAGGTTAATGGGGTGGGGAGGGAATGGGATTTTACAACATCCTTCCCCTAGGAGTGGGGATGGAATGAGGATTTTGCAGTAACCTTCCCCTGCCATGCCCACCAAGCCACACCACAGAAACGATAGTAAAGCATTTTGAATCCCACCACTGAAGGGAGCCCATAATAATACATGTCTATGGCATTTTCAGGGTAATGGGGTGCTGCTTGTCAAATATAAAACCATATGATAACATCATTCTTTAGTTGGGTGAGCCAAACCGTACTGGCAGCAGAATCACCTTCCGCCGGTTGTGGTTCATTCCACGGAACATTACATGTTTTGCCTGATACAAAGGTTATTAAACCAGAATGCTCAAAGCCTGTTTTCCATCTTCTTCCTCTTATACTCCAAAGCAGTGTTTCTCAAGGTTGACAATTTTATAATGCCTGAACTTCAACTCCCAGAATTCACCAGCAAGTGAGATGGCTAGGAAATTCTGGGAATGGAAGTCCACACATCTTAAAGTTGTTAAGATTGAAAAACACTATTCTCGAGAATCAGGCAGAGCTCTTAGGAGATAATGTATCTTTATGAAAATGCCAGCAGAGATATATCTATTAAGATTCAAACTTGGCTTGAAGATATCTTTACTTTTACATTTTAAGCCAAAAAGAATCAGAAAATGTGTTAACCTCTGTGTAACATTCATTTCTTTGCTCCTTGAAAACCTCTAGAAGCTTCAAGAAGATTACAGACATCAAGGGCTTGTTGCAGGATCAGAAACTCATGACACTTAATGATTTAGATGGGCATGTGGTGGGAAATGAACTGTCCAAACAGAAGATCAAAAAGCTGAGAATCCAAGTTTTTTTTTTAAAAGTCAGACTGATAAGCACTCAAGAGTCAATGAACAAATTTTGCAATATAACACAATTCAGGAGCCAAAACATCAAGTATTGAAGCAGGGAACTCTATTAAAGTTCATAAGAAATATACAATTATTTCTGTTTCAGAAATCTAACAGATAGGATATAACTTATCCACCCAGACATAAACATCTCCTAATTTTTTTCTTTTTTCTGGTGTGAACATCCAACTAGCAGTCTTCCAGCCTTGGCCTTTATTAGTTCCTAAATGAAGTGATGTTCAGAAAAAGTAGGCCTACAATTTCGAGATTGGTTGGCCAATTTCCCACAATTTAATCTTTGTAAACTCAATATAAACCTGATTTATACAGAATATCCAAACTAGAACAATGCCTCTGTGTGTGTCTGTGTGTATGTTTGGGTGTGTGTGTGTATGTGTGTGTCATGTACTGTTTTGGGAATGTGTGTGAAGAAACAAAATGCTCTTCTGAGAGCTGAGTCAACCAACTGAAATAATGCATCCCAATAACACTTTGTATCAAGAACTCTAATATCAATTATTCTAAATAGAAATCAAAGGTGATTCTGTGAAATATTACACAGCCAGATTTTCTAGAGTAATTTCACCATTATTATACATTTGCTCTAATAAGCAACAATCACAATCACACAGATTGTTTTTTTACTTTTTTTATCTAGAAGGCAGCCCATGAGAAGATTGGTGGTAGATCTGACTTGACAGTGTTGGAACATCTTTGTGGTCTACTACATTTTATGTTTTATGTGCTGTCTTTGCAGATATTCACAATAGTGCCTCAATGGGTCATTTTATTGCTAAATTGGGTGTGTTACTGCTAAAGTTTTCTCCCACTTGATTCTCCTGTCAAATGAAGTGTGATTTACTGGAAATTGCAGCAATTGTTCCTAAAACACATCATGGGAGATCATGCCATCTATATGTCATATGGCAGGACACCAATCGGTTGAAAATTCTACTTTTGCTCTTTCCACTCCTTTCTTCATTTATTTATTGAGGTTTTTACAGCTTGCTCTACTTAGCACAAGTCCAATTCCAAACTATATTTTTCAAAAACTTGAAGGAAAGAGAAAAAGGAAACTTCTAGAATCCCTTGTTCAATTAAATTAAAAAGGAGGATTAAGAAATAATAGGTAAGTGGGTTTTGGAAAACGAAAAAAAAAAAAAAAAAGGAAGAGAAACTGGAAGTGAGCTGCCCAAAACTGTGGGTATGCAAAGCATCTTACCTATAGATTCATCAATTATATTGATTCATTTCAACATGTGAATCATTCATGCAAATGTGATGGGCAATATAGAAATGTTTCTTTCTTGACAAGGCCCTATTTGCTACAAGTTGATACTTAATTGGTGAAATATATTATCCCTCATGATACTTTTGAGGTCAAAGAACATCTTTTGAACAGAATCTTGCCTTGCAGTTGTTCAAATCACACAAAAGTTGACAATGTGGATATGTATGTCTTCATGGAAGAAAAGAAAGAAATAGAAAGGAAATGTTTGTTCTGAGTATTTAAGCTCTTAATTTGAAACAAGAAAAAGCAACCTGGCATGATATGAATGAGAAATAGTTAAGAGCTTGTTTTAAAAAATTGCCTTAATTTTTTTTTTTTACACAAATCTCTTTTTGCTTGCACATGAAGCTGGGATAGGATTGTTAAAGGATTTTATAAACCAATGTGACCCAATCTGACTAAAAAACTTTTGAAGCCTTGTATTATATCTGGCAATTACATGGGTTCACACAACACATCAAACCCAGATTAACAAAACACAATTCCTGTTTTACATGATATTCCATGCCCTACTCAACCTGCCAAAGCCTGCTTAAATCAGAAACTGGTTCAAGATCCTATGCCTCCCATATCATGTGTTGAAAAGTATATCCCATTATAGCTTGCCTTAATATTTGTGCAAACATCCCCAATTGAAAGCTTTATTATGGCTGTTGGCCAGGTAATACTGAAATATATAAACCTTTAATTAATAAAAGTAAAAGTAGATATAAAACACAATAAAATTACATACAATAAATAAAGCAATAATAATACAGATAACAGTGGAAACCATCACATTTTATACTAATTTTCAGTTCTAGCAAGAATGGATAGTAGTGCAAACTCAGTCAATCTGAAAGGTAGATCAGGTTCATGATCAGATAAATGAAGTAAGAAATCAGTATTGTGATTTCTACCAAGATAGTTCATATTTTTTGAGATTTTCTGTAAAGAAAACAATGAAGGAGCAGATTATTCAGGAATTGCAGAGAACCATCTCCACGTGGGAATAAATGATGCTGAAAAGGAAATTGTTTATAGAAGAATAGAATAGAATAGAATAGAATAGAATAGAACAGAACAGAACAGAACAGAACAGAACAGAACAGAACAGAATAGAATTAGAATAGAATAGAATAGAATAGAATAGAATAGAATAGAATAGAATAGAATAGAATACTTTTATTGGCCAAGTGTGATTGGACACACAAGGAATTTGTCTTGGTGTAAATACTCTCAGTATACATAAAGAAAAGATACATTCATTAAGAATCAAGAATCATAACGTACAACACTTAATGATAGTCATAGGGTACAATCAACAATCAAGTCATACTAGGACAGTCAATATAAATCTTTAGGATACAAGCGACAAAGTGACAGTCCTACAATCACAAGTGGGAGGGGATGGGTGATAAGGAGTGATGAGAAGATTAATAGTAATAGTAGTGCACGCTTTGTAAATAGTTGAACAGTGTTGAGGGAATTATTTGTTTAGCAGAGTGATGGCTTTCGGGGAAAAACTGTTCTTGTGTCTAGTTGTTCTGGTGTGCAGTGCTCTATAGCATCGTTTTGAGGGAAGGAGTTGAAACAGTTTATGTCTGGGATGTGAGGGGTCTGTAAATATTTTCACAGCCCACTTTTTGACTCATGGAGTATACAGGTCCTTGATTGAAGGCAGGTGGGTAGTAACTGTTTTTTTCTGCAGTCCTAATTATCCTCTGAAATCTGTGTCTGTCCTGTTGGGTTGTAGAACCAAACCAGACAGTTATAGAGGTGCAGATGATAGACTCAATAATTCCTCTGTGGATATACTGCTTCCACAGGACTGCAGCAGAAGGCAGTGTATCTAATCAAGGAGTGTACCTAGCCAAGTGCACCTACCCAAGGTGACAACCTCTCAGGAGTTCAAAATTAGAATAAAAGAAAGCTAACTCAATGGCACGTATCCATTTGGGAAAAATCCACGAACCATAGATATCAGGCTTAAACTGATTTGAAAATTAACATGCCAGACATGTTCAAGATGACACTTGGCATTTTCAAACCCTAATGGAAAAAAAAATTAAGCAGTTCGGCAGTTCGAATCTCACCAGCTCAAGGTTGACTCAGCCTTCCATCCTTCTGAGATCAATAAAATGAGGACCCAGATTGTTGGGAGCAATATGCTGACTCTGTCAGAGCGGGATGTGAGCTTTGTATAAGTCTAAGTGCTATTGCTATTGCTAAAAGAGAGCTCTAAGGAGGATTTTAACCAGGAGATAGAACTATCTTAAACTATCTTCTATCTTAAGGAGATAGAACCCAACTCAGCTGTAAACAGAAACATCATCAATAGGAGTTGAATGTCCTTAACTTTTGGCAATCACTCTTTTCTCTAGGAGGTCTTGTTCATAATGTCGTTTATCTTCTGTCCCTGCATCCTTCAGCTCTGGTAGTCTTTTTGCCACATAAACATGGTTGACTGTGGTGAAACCTGGTGGGAGAGAGAAAGAGATAGGGAGAATATATGTATGTGTGTCACCTGCCAATTGCCTGCTTTTATTGGGATGTTCTTCCCACTTAAGTTTTTCAAGATTGTTTTCATTTGTGCTGTTTCATTCCCATTTTTTGTTTGTTTCTTTGCACAGAACACAAAAGATGAAAAATATTTTCTGTTATTGCACAAAAGCCCTCATTTTCTTGTTTATTCATGCAAGCCATGAAGAAGTATAGACCAAAGTTCATTTGTAATCCTACAAGGTTGAAGGATTCACATAACTATTGCCTCTTTTATATCCCATCCATCAATACAGTTAGTAAAGATGGGGCTGAATAAAACCTTCCCATTTCTTTTTATCCTGAAGCTGCATTACTGAGTCATTTATCTTGAGACCTTTTCATTTGATATCATTTTTTTTACTGCATCTATTTCATTTTTATTTTTGGTTGCTTGAGCTCTACATATTCAAGAAGCGATATATATAAAGATTGCTCCTAGAATTTCATTTTGCAATTATTTTAACAAGAATAATATATCTTTAATTCCTCAGATAAAGAGTCATCCATTGCCCTTCAGTGCTAATGCTTTGGATAAGACACAAATCCTACCTTATATGCATCCACAATATGAGTAGCTAAAAAGCAACATTTTCTTCTCAATTGCATCCTTACAGTTCTTCCCTGTAAAACCAGTGAATGGTAGGAAATTGGCTTTCCTTTCAGAACGAAAATGGAATCAGGCACATCTTTATGACTTACTATGGTAAAGTTCCAAGATATTATGAAGGAAGATAACTACAGATGCCAGCATCCTCTTTCAAGATAAGATGCTCACTAGTATCTGGCATAATCTGGATTCTATACTCAGTGAAGCTACATTAGCAGAAATATTTAGCGAACTATTTCCCCTAGTACAGTGGGCTTAGTTTCAATTGCTGACACCTGAATAAGGTCCTTGGATGAATTTGAATATCTGCTTGTAAGCTCATTTCTTCCCATCTTGATTTGTTAGATTTAAGAAGTCATTAATTGATCCTGTGGAAAAGAAAACCTATCTTAAACTAGAAAGCAGTAGATAAGTACAGATGCTAGCATCCTCTTTCAAGATAAGATGCTGAAGTGAGTGATTTCCAGTCTCTTTTCTGTTTGTTTTTTTAATAAGGTTTTTTTCTAGGCCATTTCACTTTTTTAGACCTGCCTCGGGGATAGAAATGTTGTGCTATAAGATTATCTTTGCTGAAATGCATGGGGAACACATCCCTTTTGATTCTCTTATATCTAGTAGCAGCTTTCAAACTCTTCCATCATGATATTCTTCTAGACTGCCTGAGCTAGGACTTTGAGATGCTTACTATTCTATAGTCTTTTTCCTCTTACTTGACTGGCTGTTTCCAGAAGGTGGTGCTGGGGGATTATAAATATGCTGTACAGCAATTGTCTTCCAGGGATCCTTAATTCCTAATTTTGTCCTCTCCTCTGTTTAATATGTACAAGAAACTGCTGGATGGTCATTTAAGGAAGTGGCTGAGTTGACAACAATGCTATATGCAGATGATGTTGAGCGTTACCTTTTTGTTTAACCCAAGTCTTAAATTTAATAAACTTGGATTAAGTGAAAAGGAAGGACAGATATAACGCTCAGTATTATCTGCATATTGCCAACTCAACTACTTCCTAAGTACAAGTTAGAGGTGCTATTGGTGGGATATTCTTTTGTCAAGGGTGAATTTTCCAGGTTTTAGTGTATTTGGGAAATAGAAATAATAACTTTGAAAGTTCAGGGAGGCAGTTTAAGAGTGTCCCTCCTCCTCCTCACGGTCACTGGAGGCACAGGTGACCTCAAGCAAATGGATCAATGTTTATCAGTGTTGAGCGATGTATCAATTGCAGTACTTTCTTGGTAAAGGTACCCTGTCATTCTGCATGCTCTGACAATTTCTGGTTGGGCTATTGCAAAAGATGGATGTAGGCCTATTCTGAAGATACTTTGATACAGAGATAAGTTACTGGAACTAACAGCATCATATGACATTGTTTCATGTGCTGATCTGACTGCCAAGTTCAATCTTTAGTGCTGATTTTTAAATTCTTAAACAGCTTGGGGCCAGTATTTTTTTAAAAATGACTTAAGATGCACTACTAAAGGTGAACATAACAGAGGTGAAGAGAAGGGAAAGGATCTTCTCTGTTATGGGATATATATATCCCATAACACACACACACACACACACACACACAGAGAGAGAGAGAGAGAGAGAGAGAGAGAGAGAGAAGGGATTCTACCTATTCAGCCCGGTTTGGGTGAACTGGTAGCTCCGAAGATCAGCTGGGAGTGAACTGATTCGCTCTGAAGATCAAGATATTTCCCTTTTTTCCCCCACCGATCAGCTGTTTTCCAAAGATCAGCTGTGCCGTGAGATTTAGATTAGCTAGAAAGCAGGAAATTGTCAGCTAATATAAATCGCATGGCACAGCTGATTTCCCCTCCTCACTGTTGTACTGCTTCACCCAAAAGGCTTCCCTGAGGCCCAGGAGGTAAAAAATGAGGCATGGGGAGTACTGCACAGCCCCCCACCCCGTTTATGCTCCCAGGAGGCTTCCCCGAGGCCCAGTAGGCAAAAAACCACACCCACCCAGTCACATGAACACTGGCCATTCCCATCTAGCCATGTCCATCTAGCCATGCCCACAGAACCGGTAGTTTAAAAGTTTGCATCCCGACTTCCAATTGGGTGCTGCATTGATGCGGAGCTGAGGAGCAGATCGTCGCTCTGAAAGGATCCGATTTTCGCTGTTTGGTGGCTTCCAGGAGTGTGTCGGACCTCAGAGGAGTAGACAGATGAAAGGGGAAGACCTGGAGATCTCGGGGAGGTGCCGCGATCCCAGGGACTACAAGTGAATCCCCCGAAAAACAACAGCAGAAGAGGGAGATCGTACAGATTGGAACCAAAGACATGGCAGCCCAGCAGCTTAAAGAAGAAGGAAGGAAGCAAAGATTGGAGAACAGCAAATTGAGTAGTGGAAAGGTGAAATTAAAGAAGATTTCCAGAATACTGATTTATACTACAAAGGGAAATTGAAAATTGACACTCCAAACCGAACAGTGTAGCGAAGTGGCAGAAACATTGGAAGAAATGGCAGTAATTCATGCTGATTAATGGAGTGCTGAAAACAGAGGAGCTGAAGGGTGAAACAACAGTGTTTACTTTTATCTTGGGAATTGAAAAGTGGGTTGTATACTTATATTTTTTGGCGTTTGACATTTGAGAACTGTGGGAAGAAAGAGAAAGAGAAAGTGACAGTGACAGTGTCCCAGTGAGACAGAGAGATCGGAAGAACAGCTGAGATTAAAAACTTGAAAGGAGAACAATTGACACTTTGAAAGATTTAAGGAAAGGGTTGAGGAAAGAAACTTTATAATTGCAATATTTGTCTGATAACTGTGATAATGAAAAAAGGAAGAAATAAGATAACTAAGATTTATAAGTGGAACTGGGACCATGTGGAGAAAAAGAATAAAGGAGCAAGAAGAAGAAGCCAAAACAGAAAGGAGAAACGAAATGGTGGAAGTGACTGTGCAAATTTAAAGAGGACATTTTGAACTCGAACTAAGAACTGTAATAAGGTATTTTTCAAAAAAAAGAAGAAGAAAATCATGGATATCACTCAACTGATCAAACATAGATGTAACTAAATAATATTGGTAAAACATAATCTTAATATATATGTGTGTGTTAGAATATTGAGCTAAGAATACTGGTCAATAATTTTTGAATAACTGAACAATTGAAAGTGTGTTGTATAAATATAGAACTCAGACCTTTAAATAATAATCATATAATAAGAAACTTAGATATTTTTATTCTGAGATAAGCATATAATTAAGAATTCTAAAGAAATAGATTAATTGATATTTATATTTTGATAAGAATTTAATTACTTTAATGAATTGGCTGCTTTAAATTAATTAATTAAGCATATAAGACTGTTGATTCTGTGAGTAAATATTTGTAGTTGATTAATATTGAATTCTCTTAAGTATTGTAATAGTTGAATAAGTTCAATAAGTAAAAATAGAAATAAGAGCTGATTGTGAATTTCCATAATAGAATTTTGGTAATTAATAATATAATAATATCTGTATTAATATTACTATTGAATTGAAAAGGAGAGGAAAATAGTGCTCTACTAGGGATAGTTGATGGTAGATTGGAAAGAGCTGCTACAGATAGTTAAAATGGTGACAACATCAATTACAAATGTAAAATCAGGAAAGAAAACTACAACAACAATCTCTTCACCTATGGGACAGAGATGCAATGCTATTGGCAGAAAAAACTAGTTCAGCTCAAAGCCTGCAGACAGTACAGACAACGCTCACTATGGTGCAGAAAATGATGACAAAAACCCATGAATTGATAGTGAGGAACCATGAAGACATTGAAACAGAGATGAGAACTGAAATAGGAAAAGTGAAAAATGAAATACAAAATTTGAATAGTAAGATTGGAAAGATGCAGGAAGAAGTGATAAAAAAATGAATAGAAATTAAATTTAGTAGAGGCAAGAACGGAGATGGTGGAGAAGAAATTAGAGGATTCAGAACAAAATTTGAAAGTGCTTTACTGAGAACTCCGGGATTCGATGGTACACATGGAATTAGACAAGGCATCATTTCATCTTAGGTTCCAAAATGTGGTGGAAGACAGAAAGGAAGATTTACGTGCAATTATGATGAATCTGATAGCAGAAACCCAAACTGGAAATTGAAAATTATGTAGACGAGGTCTGCAGAGTATATACACACTATGCGAGGAGACATAGACTACCCTGAGAGGTTCACATTCTATTTGCGAGGAAGACAACATGAGACCTGCTCTATAGTAAGACCAGAGATGAGCCACTTGTATACAAAGATCATGAAGTGGTTACACTGAAACAAATACCCAGGAGAGTTAGAGAGAAGAGAAGGGGCTACCAGTTTTTATCAACTCAACTTATTAGAAATGGTATTCCATTTAGGTGGCTCACCCCAGAGGGGCTTTTAGTTTCATGGCAGGACAAAAAATACAAAATTGATACAATTGAAAAAGCACAGGAATTTTGTGAACCTAGGACCCGAGGAAGAACAAGAAAGTAGAGACGACTTAAATACGAGAAGCCAAGATGAACAACTCTCTGGAAACAAAGAATCTGATTCACACTTTGAACCCCAAAATCTTAGAGAAAAGGGGGAAGGCAACAGACTAAGAAAAAGAGAGCCTAGAACAAGGAATGAAACGAGAAATGCCTCGCACAGTCAGTGACACTGATAGAGAAATCACTTTATTTTCAGTCAATATCAATGGTTTAAATTTATCATCAAAAAGAAAACAGATATTTGAGAAACTCAAAAAATAAAATGCTGATATAACTTGTATCCAAGAAGTGCATATTCCAGACAACCAAGCAGACCTCTTAAAGAATATAAATTTGGGTAAAATGTATTTGGTGCTTGCAAACAAAAAAAAAGGGGGGGGGAGGTATTGTAGTATATGTAAAGGATTGGTTGCAACATAAACAAATATACAAAGATCAAGAAGTGAGAATGCTCTTTATAGAAATAAATGTAAATCAGAAAAAGATGCTATTAGTCACAATATATGCCCCAAATACAAACCAAAAAGACTTTTATAATAGGCTTCACCATAAGATAATAGAATTTGAGTATGCTAATATATGCATTGTAGGAGACTATAATGCAGTCCCAGACAAAGATAAAGATTATAGAACTTCAAAAAAAAAAAAAAAAGGAAAGAAGAATACTCCCTTTGTCTTTTAACAATATGGTAAGAGAACTTAACTTGAAAGATGTGTGGAGAGAATTAAACCCAAATAAAAAACCATATACTTTTTTTTCGAACCCCCACCACTCTTGGTCCAGAATAGATCAGATATGGATGGACCCTGGGTTAATGGAGAATATTGAAAGGATCGAGATTTTGCCAAATCTATGGGCTGACCATAATCCCATTCAAATTAAATGGAAAGGAAAGAGAAAAATTGGAAGATGGACATTTAACAATACCATATTAAGAGATAAAGAATATATTGAAATGATAAAGAAAAAATTGAACTTTTTTTTGTAATAAACAAAAGAGAACATACCTCCCTACAGAATCTTCGGGATACGCCCAAAGCCTATGTGAGAGGTCTAACTATTGCTTACAATATTAAAAAGAATAAAGAAAAAAGACAGCACCAAAACATATGGAGGGAGAAACTGAAAGATTTGGAAACAAGTAGACAAAAGGACCCCAACAATTCAAACATTAAGAAAGAAATAGATCTGGTAAAACATAAGATAAATCTAAATCTATAGGAAGATCTGGCCCAAAAAATTAAATTAGCAAAACAAAATTATTTTGAAAATGCAAATAATCTGGGGAGGTGGTTAGCCCATAAAATTAAAAAAGAACAAGAAAAGAGAATGATCATAGCTCTCCAAGATCAGGAAGGGAAATTATGCATGCAGACCCAAGAAAAGAAAGAAATTGCTAAGGAGTTTTTTATGAAATTGTATAAACAGGAAGAAATACCAGAAGAATCTATTGATCAATATTTGAATGAAAAGAACTTGCCCGAAATTACTGATGAAGAGAAACAAAATTTGAATAATAAAATATCTATAGAAGAAATTAGGAAGGCAGTCGGAACACAAAAAGCAAATAAGACCCCTGGCCCAGATGGAATTCCTTCGGAATTCTATAAGGAATTCCAAGAAATAATAGAGGAGATATTGGTGGACTTGTACAATGAAGCTCTGGAGAATGCTAACATGCCTAAATCATGGATGGAAGCATATATTACCCTTATCTATAAAGAACAATCAGACCCGCAAAAAATTCAAAACTATAGACCAATATCACTTTTAAATCTAGATTACAAAATAATGGCCACAATATTGGTGGAAAGATTAAAGAGAGTATTAAGTAGTATTATCCACACTGATCAGAATGGGTTCCTCCCCCATAGGCAAATAAAAACAAATACAAGAACCATTATGGATATATTAGAATATTATGAAGTATACACAACCAAGACAATGGCATTGATATTTTTAGACACTCAGAAGGCATTTGACAACCTCAATTGGAACTTTACTAACAACTGAAAGGCATGAAATTTGGTGAAAATTTTATAGGATTTATTAAGATAATTTATAACATGCAAACTGCAAAAATATTAATAAATGGGGAAAATACAGATACCATAAAGATAAATAAGGGAGTAAGACAAGGCTTCCCCCTAGCTCCTCTATTGTATATATTGGCAGAAGAGACTCTTTTAGTACAAATTAGACAAAACCAAGAGATCAGAGGACTAAAAATTAAAAAAGAGGAATATAAACTCCAGGCATTCGCCGATGATATGGCATTTATATTAGAAGAACCCTTAGAAGCGAGCCCTATACTACTAAGAGAAATAGAAGAATAAGGAAAGGTGGCAGGGTTAAAAATTAACAAAGAAAAAACAAAAGTGTTAACAAAAAACTGTACAAAGGAGCAGAAGGAAGAACTAGCAAATAAATTAGGTATGCAGGTGGTAAATAAAGTAAAATACCTAGGGATCTGGTTGACTGCTAGATGTTCGTCAATTAAAAAAGATAACTATTATAAGTTAATAACGTAAATAATTAAAGATTTAGATAATTGGGTCAAATTGCAATTATCACTATTAGGACGTATTTCAATAGTAAAAATGAATATTTTGCCAAAATTGTTGTTCTTGTTTCAGACAGTGCCAGTCAAGTTGGGAAAGATTTTTTTGTAGAATTAAACAAATGTATATCTAAATTTATATGGCAGAGGAAAAAACCCAGAGTGAAATATAAATTATTACAGGATGCCAAGAAAAAAGGAGGATTTGGCCTTCCAGATTTTGAATTATATTATGATGCTGCTATAGTAAACTGGCTTAAGGATTGGGTTAAATTATAAAATAGAAGGTTATTCGTATTAGAGGGTTTTGATGTCCAACTTGGCTGGCACGCCTTCATGTGGGATGGAAAATCTAAACAACATTCATATTTCCAAAGGCACTATGTAAGAAATGTGTTGTTTAATATCTGGGGAAAGATTAAAAAAACCCACTACCCAAAGGTTCCATTGTGGCTATCTACATTGGAAGCAGTTACACATCCAAATGTATTGGATTATGAAAATATTGTTAGGTATAAAGATTTATTATATGACACTGGAGAGCTTAAAAATAGGAATCAAATACAAATTCAAGGAAAGGAGATAGCATGGTGGCCCTTTGCACAAATACAAACCCATTATAAAAAAGATAGAGAACAATTTGGCTTTAATATGACCCCACAAGAATTAGATAAAATATGGCTAAGAGAGGAAAAGAAAACAATTAGTAAAACATATAAATATCTTTTGGACTACAAATTAAAAGAAGAAACATTTACAGAATCTGTGATAATTTGGGCTAAAAATGTGGGTCATAGTTTTGAATTAGATAAGTGGGAACACATTTGGCAAACAAATTACAAATTAACCATGTCAGTCTCATATAAAGAAAACTTATATAAAATGATTCATTCCTGGCACCTACCTCCTGCAAGACTGGCTAAGATGTTCCCCAACCTATCATCCAATTGTTAGAACTGTAACCACGCACAAGGAACATATTTTCACATGTGGTGGACTTGCCCATGTACTCAGAAATTTTGGAGAAATATTAGAAATTGGATTTTAAATATAACAAAACAAAATTTAAAATTTGAACCCAAAACCTTTCTGCTAAGTTTGATAGATCCAAACATGGAGAAAAAAATATCAATATTTAATTTTGCACATCATAACTGCGGCCAGAATAACCTACACACAAAACTGGAAACTGTCTTCCATTCCTTCAGAGGATATGGTAATTAAAAAAATACATGAATGCGCTGAGACGGATAGCCTAACCAAACTGTTAAAAAATAAACAAGATAGTGACTATTATGAAATATGGAACATTTGGTATGAGTGGTTAAAGAAAAGGTAATATTTGATATTTGGATAAGTTATGGAAATGACAGAAGATGTGCATTTAAACACAAGCTATATAGAGAAGTTAAAACATTAAAAGAATGAAGGAGTTATTGTAACAAGGCAGATCACGTCAATGATAAAGATAAAGAAAAAAAATTAACCATTGTTCAATATATGCTGTAAAATGTATATATATATGTGTGTGTGTGTGTGTGTATGTTGATTTGTGTGTTTTAAATGTATGTCAAATAAATGTTTTTTCTAGAATAAAAATTAATAATAAATTATTTAAAAAAAGGTTTGCATCCCACCCCTGAACACGCATTTATAGAATTGTCTCCCTTTAAAGTTATACATCATACAACCAATTCTCTTTATGCCAGACTAAGATGTTCCTCATCCCCCAGGAATTTCTAGAAGTTTGTACCTGGTTAGAATTTATATGCCTCCCCTACTCTGTAAGAGTCCAATTTATTTCATTCATTTCATTTTTCTAAGCTATTTTTAACAACTGTATTGTTTGTCCTCCCTGTGTCAGAAAATCATGTTCAAAAAGACAGCTCATCAAACATTTTGTTGTTGCGTGCTAGATTTCCAGGAAAAGGAAGAAGAAGCCGTCTATATCTTGCTCACGACCCCTGCGGAGCCCCCTGATAACAAACTGCTAATGGGCAGGGAGACCTAACTTAGGCATGAAGCCCAGCAGGGAGTCTTCCTAAATAACAATTTAGACAGAAGCCCTTAGCAAGTTGACAACCAACTCAAACCAGGATTGATTGAGATTGAAACCCTGAAAAACACTTCAGTCAGATCCCCTGTAATACTTTGAGGCAAATATTATAAAGTTGTGTGTCATGGACCACAGTTATCTCTATATACTGACATGTAGTGAGTGGTTTTACCATATACCCTTGTCAAAACCATTTAAGACGTGGGCTCCTATGAGAAGAAGGAGATGGGCCAACACAGAGAATGCAACATCTTTCTTACCTTCTTTAACTGAGCCCTAAGTGGGTTACATTATGCACATCTTAGTGTGGGATTAGATTGAAATTTAAGGATCAGAATCTAGATAATGGCATGTGATATTAAAGTTTGCTAACTTTGCGGTGTGTTGTTACCTTGTTTGACATTGTGGGAGTTCTTAGGATTTCTTTTGGTTAGGTTTTCTCTAACAAAGCAATAAAGTTCTTTTCGCTCTTTAATAAACTTTGTCTCATGATTTTTCCTTGTATGAATATTCATTCTCTCATACGTTGAAGCAAATAGAAACCAAATACCTGCCTAAGCGTAGCATGACATGATTCTCAGCAATCATGTCAAGTTATTTAACTAGACGTTACCATTTCCTTGGTTTAAAAAAATGTTTTTGGAAGACTGCTACTCCTAGAAATGTTTCATGTTTTTAATAGCTCTGTTGCCTGTCCAGAGATCTTTGGCTAGCAGGTAGATTATTTCAAGTATATTTCAAATTTCAAAACCATTTAAAACATTGGGACCATTAATATATATAAAAAGTACAACATAAAAATTAAACTGGAAGATATAGTATCATCTACAAAAGCCTCACTACCACTACCATTACTAATAACAATCCAAACCAGTGGTGGGATTCAATTTTTTTTACTACCGGTTCTGTGGGCGTGGCTTGGTGAGCGTGGCAGGGGAAGGATACTGTAAAATCTCCAGTCAGAGGTGGTATTTGCCAGTTCTCCGAATTATTCAAAATTTCTGCTACCGATTCTCCAGAACTGGTCAGAACCTGCTGAATACCACCTCTGATCCAAACCTAGGTAAAGTGCCGTGTTTTAAATATTTTTTCAAAGTCAGTAATATATTCCAAGTTATAGTGATTTGCAAAACACTTTGTTATCCTCCATAGATTTGGTTATTGACCAATGATTTTACTAAGTATTCCTTACTAAGGTTTGTGAAAACAAGGTTCTGTGTTCCAGCTATAAAACAAGATATGCAGTACTAGCAGAGGTGGTATTCAGCAGGTTCTGACCAGTTCTAGAGAACCGGTAGCAGAAATTTTGAATAGTTCGGAGAACCGGAAAATACCACCTCTGATTGGAGGTTTTACAGTAACCTTCCCCTGCCACAACCACCAAGCCATGCCCACATAACCGGCAGTAAAAAGTTTTGAATGTGTACTAGGGATATTCTTTCTGAATTAAAAAGGAATTAATAATTATGGGCAGCCCTTGCTTAGAACGTAATTTCAAATAAATGCTTTGGACCTCATATTAACAAAAGCACAGCACCTCCTGGCTAGTTAAGAATGAGTCCTGGTATTTTCTAATCTTCTGAATGAACCTAAAGAAAATATTGGGCTGCTTGATGAGTTGCTTTCATGGCAAAAATTGTTTTGTGTTGGTCCCATTGAATTTTTCATTCATAGAACATAGAACACAATAATAGAATTGGAAGGGTGCTTAAAGATTTTCTAGTCCAACCCCTGCTTAAGCAGGAGTTCCTATACCATTTCAGATAAATAATTGTCCAGCCCCTTTTTGAAAGCCTCCAGTTATGGAGCACCCACAACTTTTGAAAATAAGTTATCTAGTCCAACCCCTGCTTAAGCAGGAGTTCCTATACCATTTCAGATAAATAATTGTCCAGCCCCTTTTTGAAAGCCTCCAGTTATGGAGCACCCACAACTTTTGAAAATAAGTTATCTCACTGTTAGGAAATTTCTCCTTAGTTATAGGTTATTTCTCTCCTTGGTTAGTTTCCATCTTTGTTTCTTGTCTTGCCTTTTAGCAGGGGTGGGATTCAAAAATTTTAACAACCGGTTCTGTGGGCGTGGCTTAGGTGGTGGGCGTGGCTTGGTGATCATGTGACTGGGTGGACATGGCTTGATGGTCATGTTATTGGTTGGGTGTGGCGAACTCAATATCACTCACATCAAGGCACGCATCTCCTCACCTGGCCTTTCATGACTATGGGGATGCTGCAAAAGTCGTAAGTGTGAAAAATGGTCATAAGCCACTTTTTTCAGTGCCATTGTAACTTTAAATTGTCACTCCACACAAGCAAAGTACCAGCAAAGGAGGGGGGAAAACTCCAGAGACGTTCCTGAGACAGGAAGTCTAGTCCTGCCAAGATTGTAATAAGGGTTAACGGAGGGGCAGTTTCTGTAAGCAACCCCAGAATGTTTCCTTCCTGCCTTTCTTACAGGATTAGGCCAGTAATTTCTTCTAACAACTGGTTCTCTGAACTGCTTAGAATGTTAACAACCGGTTCTAGCGAATAGGTGCGAACCGGTAGAATCCCACCCCTGCCTTTTAGTGCTTTGAAAAATAGTTTGACTTCCTTGTCTTTGTAAGAGCTCCTCAAATATTGGAATACTGCTATCATGTCTCCCACAATCCTTTTCATTAGGCTAGACATACCCAATTCCTTTTAGTGATCTTCATATGTCTTGCCCCATAATCATCTTTGTTGCTCTTCTCTGCACTCATTCCAGAGTCTCAAAATCTTCTTTAAATTGGGGACCAACACTGGATGCAGTATTCCAAGTGTGGTCTTTGTAAAGACTTTGTAAAGTGGTATTAGAACTTTGTGTGATCTTGATTCTATCCCTCTATTAATGTAGCCTAGGATGGCATTGGCTTTTTTGGCTGCTGTGGCACCACTATTGGCTCATATTTAAGTGATTGTTCACTAGGACTCCAAGATCCTTCTCAAAATTACTGGCATTAAACTAAGTTTCCCCTAGCCTGTACCTATACAATTGGTTGGTATTTCTTGCCTAAGTGTTTTACTTATGTTGAATTTCATTTTATTAGATAAGGCACAGTTTTCAAGTATAATCAAGATCTTTTTGGATCTTGAGCTTGTCTTCTGATGTGTGCTATATCAGAGAGGTGTTACGCTTCTCTAGGGGCCAAACCAGTGCTAAATATATTTCTAAGTTTGTACTGTTCTAATAAGTAAAGTACTACTGGTTTAGTCATGGAGGCCCCCATCAGACATGCTAATGAGTTCAAAACTAGAAGCCAAATTGCACTGCCTGGCAAATGGGACTGAGTAAACAGCTATTAAACAGTTACAGGGCCTCAATCCAGCTTGGAAATGAATTGTTCATCTGCCTCCAAATTAAAGGCACTTAAGTTATGTGTGACTAACTTGTTCCCATCATTTTAATGGGATTTGTGTGCTTAAACAGTACTAAAACTGCAGTCATGTAAATATTGATTTGGAGGCAAATCCCATTCTAAATACATATTGCTGGATAGAACTACATGGTTGTAATCCCAAGCACATTTGAAAGAAGCCCAACTAAACTCAGTGGGTCAGAGTTTTCAGAAAATAGACATATGATTGGACAATTTCTCTCTCTGCAATGAGGTAGGGGGAAAACTTAATCTATTGAAACACATTGGTGGTTTGGGGAGGTAATGAGGGGTAGTGAGATATCATTAATAAGCCTGCAATATTCAGTTTCCTGCTATTTACATACTTAAGTCTCTTCCTTTATTCATTTTGTAGCATGCATTTAACAAGCCACAGAGTCTTCCATATTGCATGTATTCTAATTTAAACCACCAAGGGATAGTTGTAGCTTTATAAGACTGAGATATTGTGGTGGTTCAGGGAGATGGGGAGGTAAGAGAAAAGGCATTGAAGGCAAAAGCAAGCAAGAGACCAAAGACAGTTTGCAGAATGAAAAGTTCATTTAATCAGTAATTTGAAAGCAAGAACACCAGGGGACAATCTAGATTATCTTTATTTGCTGAACCTCCTCTCTTTTTTGCATGCTTTTACTACTGCCAATTCCACCCCTGCCGTTTGGAGCTGGCAGCTAAATTTCCCTGCCTTTTTCCAGCAACGTTTACTAAATAGCACTCCCTCCCCCAAAGTCTCAAGCTGGGATAAAAAAAACATCTGAGGTGCCAGAAATTGAGACAGAAAAATGCATTACATTCAACATCAACATATGTTCTTGTTTTGGTTTTGTTATCATTCCAGAGGTAGGTTTTTTTCTGGCTTCCTATAATCTGCCTGTTGATTTACCTTCAAGAATTGTTAACATTCATTTTGAAATGGGAGCACTTATAGAAACAAATTGGTCAGTAACAATATCACTCAGTTCAATATCTATTTCTGCATTTTAGAAAAAGGAAGTGGTAAGCTTTTTCTACCTTATTTGTGAAAAAATGCTGCCATCTCTGCCTCTATTGGCAGGAGAGACATATTACAGGCCCCATCTATTAATGAATGGCTGAGATCTAGGAAGAGAATCTTTTCTGCCAGGGTACACACCCTTTGGGACATCTTTCTGAGATTAGATTTGTCTCTGAATTTAATAGCCTGGAGCAGGGGTCACCAACTTTTTGGATCTCAGGGACCACCAAACTCATAATTTTAAATTTCCGCGGACCACTAATATGAATTTTGACTGACGGTGGCTTGCTGATGTTGGTAGAAAAGTCGGTCCCATATTCCAGAGCTGCAATAATCACAGGACTGGCCCTTTGATCATCCCAGAGCAGCTGTTCCTCCACCTGGGTGCACCAGCCTGCCATGGACTGGATGAGCGGCTCCAGGATGACTATTGCAGCTCTGGAATATGGGACCAACTTTCCCACCAATGTTAGCAAGCCACCTCGGGGCAGATTTCCCTCCCCCGCCATTGGTCTTACCTTCCAGTTCTAGCTCGCATGGCTCTACTCAAGATAAAGTTTGTGCTCGGCCGAAGGGTGGGGGCCAGTGGGTGGGCAGGCCATGTGTTTCCTCACAGCCTGGATTGCTGTGGGGGGAGTGCTTTGCGGGGACATTTCTCTGCGGACCACCAAAATTTTCTTGCGGACCACCAGTGGTCCCTGGCCCACTGGTTGGCAACCACTGGCCTAGAGGACATGACTTACCTCCACACTTAGGTGGTGAGCCTCTTCAATGGTTATACCAAACTGTTTGTTTGTTTCCCACCTTCACTATTCTTTACAAATATCCAACATATCTAACACACATTTCCCTTCCTATTTTCTCCACAACAACAACCCGGTGAATTGGGTTGAAAGAATCATGGCCTCTTGCTTTCTAGCCTGGTGCTTTAACCATTAGACTCTCTTTTTATTTTTGATCGTATTTACCTGATGATTGCATTTGTTTGTATTTAACTCAGTTTTTAGCAATGTGTTTTTAGTATGGTTATACCATATATTTGTTATTTTTATTTACATGTTTATTCTTTTTTGCTATTGTTTTCAATTGTTGTGATGCCTAGGTGACTATACAAATTGAATAAATAAATAAAAGTGATGTTTTTTTAAAAGAACAAATGAAACGAAATTCTAATCCATTTACATCGCCTCATTCAATAAATGCAGCTATTCCCTGCTCATATAAGCCTTGGGGAAAAAGAGGAAATTATCAGACATCCCCTTTGAAGACTAAACTGAGGATCTACAATAGCCCTATGTGAATAACTGCTCTATATATTTTTTTTAAAAAAAACTGGTTTGTTTTTCTTTGCTTTAATCCATTGGCTTAACAATGTATATCATGCACGAGATTTTTTTAACTATCCATCAAGGTAAACAGAGAAGATATATGTTTATATATTTATGTTTAGGTATTTATATTTAAATGCATAATATTTATCTTTAAAACACTTTTCTGAGGCATAGAGGATTATTTTTTCCTTTTATCAATATGTAATCCTGCTATTAGTTCAAATAGCTCCCCTCAAATTTTATCAAAAGATTATCATTGAGTTTATCATGGTGGAGCATTCATGCCTATAAAATCACTAACATATTAATATCCAGACTTGTAAGGTGATTTTTAACAACTCTGCCTGAACTGGCACAAGGGAAAAAGGAGTTCTCCATCGCTAATAACAGAAATGGTGTCAGTAGAAGTTTTTTTCTTATGCTCATTCCAAACTATTTTAACAGTTTAGCAATTCTTTATATTTAATTGATATTTAGGAGCAACACTTACCCAATTTTAGCCTGGTTTTGAAAAGCTAAGCAGAATCAAAGTGTCAATAGAATAATAAAAAAGAATGAAACAAAAAAAATGTCCCCAGAAGGCAGTGCAAATATTGCAGCCAAGAAAACTACATGAACATTTCTATGAATTTGCCAGTTGTCAAGTGTGACTCAAAGGAGTCTTTATTTTAACGTCAGATAACTCCCTCTTCTCTCCAAGGCTGTAAAATAGATCTGTGGCAAACATCTTTATCAAGATGATTTTACTCTGAGTTTGAATTATCTGGGTAAAATGATACTCCTAAGTGTTTGAATTCTTTAATCGCTTTAGCAACTTTTTAAACAATGCTTCTGTCATTTTCAGGGCATCTACATATCTAAGGATCAAATGAGGAATTTTAATTCTAACACGTCTCCTTTTATGTTTCCTCTTGGCTCAGAATTTGACTGACAGCAGGATCTGAGTTCAGGTAAAAAGTGCTGCAAGCTTTCAATCAAATTAGCTGTCAGCTTCTTCTTCTTCTTCTTCTTCTTCTTCTTAGAATCCTGCTTTTTAATTTCTTTTAGTTTTTCTATTTGATTTATTAATAGTTCATTCTGACCTCAATTGCCTTTTCTCTATTGCAAGCAACACTTGGGGGCAACATTCTGAAATAAAAGAGGAGAATGTCCTTTTGGTATCTCAGCATGGTCACAATCAGTAGCTTAAATCTACTCCGTCACTATACAAAAGTTTCCTTGATGTTTCTTTGGGTAAATCTTGAAGATTTCTTTCTTTTGCTGGTGATATTGTTGAGTTTGCTATCTTCCCCTGCTTCCAGCATGAAAGAACCTAATGTCATTTCATTGAAACGTATGATGACAGAGAACCCATAGATTCTTATAATGAAAGACCATTCTCACATATACTTTGACCAATTCCTGAAAAATGCAAACAGTCCTTTAGATAAGGAATGCCCAAACTGTTGAAATGATGGTTTTTCAATGGAATTCAATATGATTCTGAAAAACAGCTCCACACAGTTTCAGCTCAGCATTCGTTCTTGTTACAACATTTCTAAACATACTGTCACAGTTATAAACTAACAAACCAAAAGGGTCTTGTCTCTTAGCCATTTGCATTATCATATAAATTATGACAGTATAGGAGAAAGGAAGAGATGGAAGTACTCTATCAATGAAAGGGGAAAATGGAAAGAGTGCTTGCATTATTTACTTATTTAATCAGTGCATAGTTGATTACCAGGCAGATGGGTGCAATCTACAGTAACAATATCAATTGAAATTCATCATAAGTTCAGGAAGTCAGGGAACAACAATCTGACAGCAGCATTAAAATGGGAAAGCACCAAACCATGAAATAGCATTAAAAGCCCAATGGCTTTAAAAAGCACAGTCATTGCTGAAGCAAATTACTATACAAACTAAGCCAAATATGAAAAAAAAAGGAGATCATGCACATTCCTTCTGTCAGTGGGATAGGACGAAAATTGAGTCTGTATTAATTAAAAAGGATGGGAGATGATGATGATGATGATGATGATGATGATGATGATGATGATGATGATGATGATTTATATTCCACCTTTTCTTTAAGAGCAGCGAAGAGTAATAAAGATGATTAGGGGACTTTAGGCTTAGACATAAAGAATGGTTGCTGGAATTGGGAATATCCAGTCTAGTGAAAAAAGGTCTAGGAGAGACATGATAGCAGTGTTCCAATATTTGAGGGGCTACCACAAAGATGAGAGGGTCAATCTATTCTCCAAAGCACCTGAAGGCAGGACAAGAAGCAATGGATGGAAACTAACCAAGGAGAGAAACAACCTAGAACTAAGAAAAAATTTCCTGACAGAACAATTAAACAGTGGAACACCAGAAGTTGTGAATGCTCCAATCCTGGAAGTTTTAAAGAAGAGATTGGACAACCATTTATCTGAAACGATATAGGGTTTCCTGCCTGAGCAGAGGGTTGGACTAGAAGACCTCCAAGGTCCCTTCCAACTCCATTATTTTGTAGTGTTGTGCTGTGTTCTGTTAAGAGATAGATCAAGGCAGTTTGCAAACAGTTCTGTGAGAATGTTTAAGCTGGGTCAAAATCCCTCAGTAGGCTCCAAGACAAAGATGAACTTGATGATCTCTGCAAACATACTCCAACACTTTAACCACTATATACAATTGGACATATGGAAGCAGCACGTTTTCAATAATATCTTTGTAGGAAGAAGAAGATGCAGGATTATGTCTTATTTCTGAGGAAGGACTGGAAACTCAACATTTTTAAGAAGTACAGTAGAAGGCCTTCAACCAGCTGAGACTAGAAGAGTGAGATACAAAGAAAGTCACATAATATATCAGAATATGGGCAGCTTCTGTGTATGTATGGTGGACATTATGAAGTAACAAGTAATATTATGAAGTAACAAGTAAGATGTACGTATCCTTATATATTTCTTAGTGTCCATGGCTATATCTCAAAAGCAATGAACATTAGTTATATCATTCCAATTCTCTGAAAATAGGCCACAATTAAACTCTTGAGTATATAAGTAAGATAGAAGATTTACCTATTATTTACATAGAACTACTTTCCTGGAGTAGTGCCAATCAGAAATTGTACTGAAAGTTTCACATGTAGAGAAAACATATCCCTGCTATGTCACTGCCAAATATTTGCTGACAGATTTTATTTTGGAAATAAAAATAAATGTCTTCCTAGTCCATTTTTTCTCTTCACAAAACACAATACTGTTTTATTGGTATAACACACTGTTCTGACACTCTATACAAACTGCCAAAGAATCTCTCTTTTATGTCAAAGCATCTAAATATTGTCCCAAAATGATATTGTGTAGCATATAATTGAGTGAAGGGAAAAGAAACGGAATAAGATGAATTATTTCAACCATATATTTCAACTCACTTTTCCATGCATACTTTTACTTCTTCTTCTCTATGTTAGGAAATATTTTTTTAAAATAAAAATAGCAATGCACAATAAAGCAGTGGGCTCTCTTTATTATTAGGTTGTGTGAGGGCTGTCTACTCAGCTTTCAGATTGCTTTTTCTTCTGGTGTCCTGCCAACTGGAAGGAAGAAAACGCACAAAATCTGTGAAACAAGCCCACTAATAATCTCAGCACATTTGTAATAATAAACTTCTCCCTTCCCCAGAAAAAAATGGGAAATCCTGGGTACCCATTGATACGAAAAAGCCCCATTTATCAGTTTTCTACCCACTTTATTTATTAGATGTTTACCCCATCTTTATTATTTGCATAAGAAACTCAAGGCAACAAACACACCTAATTTTCCTTCCTCCTCCTTGTTAAGCCTCCACGTAGTGTATCCCAAAAAATAAAGTCCAAGGCATCCATCTTCCTTTTCAAATCCATTTATTAGGAACACATTAAATTGGGAAGGACTTGGTGTAATTCCGATTCTGAACTGGATCCAGAATTGCACGCAATAAAAGCAAAAGTGCAAAACTTCCTCCCTGAGTCACAATCTCCAATCAATTCTCAGTCCAACAGTCCAGCGACTCTAAACTCCACCTTCAGCCAGATGCAGGCATCTGATTTATTCTCACGGGAAAGGAATGCCACCTAGACATAACATTCCCCCTTTATCTTTACAACCCCCCCCCTTTCCACAGTTAGAAAGTGGCGAACCTGAAGTATTATTAAATCCAGTTATTACAAACCTAAAAGGTAATAGAAAAAAATACAAAGGCTAATATAAAATATGGCTACACATATGTCATCTTCAGGGTTGACACTCCTATTTTTCCCACAACCATTTTCCTATGAGGTGGGTTGGGTTGCAAGAGGCTGATTGGTCCCTTGCTGCCTAAGGTGGGACTAGAGCTTACAATCTCCTTGTTTTCCAGGCTGGAAACTTAACCGCTGTACCAGTCTGGCTCCCCCTCCCATTAAGCATCTTTTGGCCATCAAGAGAGTATAGCCTGGCTCTCTGCGGTTGGCTTTGAGTCATAGGTTAGTGTTGACCCCAAAAATCTTACAGTCTACACTTTATATACATTGAAAAAAAAATCATCTTGTGTTTTATTAATCTATAATCAGCATACCTTATTTGAGAGGTTATAATGGCTTCTGCTACCAGAAGTTAGTTAGGCAATACCAGAGGTGAGATATGCAAGAAAGATCTTCCACTAGTGACTAGACAGTACTAGACACATGTTAAGTCTGAACTTTAAACTTGAAATCATTTAGGAGCTGCCTATTTGAGAACCTGTCCCTATCAATATGAATGTGTCCAGTCAGTTAGATCAGAAAGAGAAGTCCTTTTAAAGATGATCCACTTCAGCAGAGGACCTTCTATGTAACTCTCAGGCAATGGGATGCTCTAAGTATTTGATAATGTAGAATACCAAAATATCATAGTGTTTTGTCCCAAAGGTGCTTTCAAGAGGCAACTGGACTTTCTGGTTTTTCTTTGAAGACATGTTGCTTCTTATCTAAGAAGCTTCTTCAGCTCTGACTGGATGGTGGGAAATAGAAGGATTTATACTCCTTGCAGACAGCAGGTCATTTGCATTCTTTTAGTGAGAACAACTGTAGTTTTATCTGTGTCATCAGGGTCACCTGAGTAGTACAAATGGGTGTGAAGTCTTCTTGAAACGATTGAAAGGACTGTGTTGTAGAATGGAAATAGATGATTTTGTATCCTTCTCTCTCTATTGAGAGAGGGCTGTTAAATTTTGACATAGATGGCCTCTTCGACCCCTCTTTCAAACCAGCAGTCCTCTCTGTCCAAAATGTGCACTTTGCTGTCTTCAAAAGAGTGGCCTTTGTTTCTGGGTTTGGTTTTGTTCTCCTATGTTGTGCCATGCATTTATGAAATAGTGGTTTTGTTTCCCCAATGTATAGATCTGCACATGGCTCACTGCATAGACATCAAAGTGTTTTGCTACAATATGGCCTTCTCTTTACATAGTGATGTAAAGGGCTTTACATAACAGGACTTATCACTTTCATCAATCAAATGTGTGGATCTGATTTCATATATCACCACTTTTTCCCCTCTGCATTTCAAGGTAAAGAATGCCAATTTTTTTCAGAAGTTTCATTATTTTGTATTCAAAAGACCAAATCAATTATGTGATGGAAAAGAAGCTGCTCTCAGTTCCAACAAAATCTAAACACTCATCTTTAGAAGACTTGTAGAATTACAAATAGATTATTATTGTTCACATCCTTGTTTATTTTCTTTAAACAGCAAAAAGAAAATAGAAAAACAGCTTGGAGGACATTTAATAAATCTTGTACATTGTTTTGGGATTTCCAAGATCGACAGCTCAGAAGGAAAAAAAAATAAGTTTTCTTCCCTAGAAATTAAATTAAAAAGCTTGAAGTACATGAAATTGTCAAGAGATTTCTTTAAAAAAAAACATCCTTATTCATTCAATGGCAAGACCATCTGTTGTTTTAATTTGTCTCTTTATCCATTCTCTGGAGCTGCACTGATTTCTTGCATTCAGATAAACTGCACATGTTTTGCAAAATATATTAATCTGAATTATTATCTTACTTCTTTGCTGTCTTTATTTTAAGGAATTGCTGATTACATTCACATTGTTTCATTCTGTTCCACTTCTTTATAAACTAAATGGTTCACTGTAAAGATCATCTGCAACAATGTGTTCCTGCTAAAACATGTTTTTTCTCCTCTGTTCTGCTTATTAATATTTGAATGGCATAAAGCAGACAGAACAACTCCGCAAAGCATCCATACAAAGTCTTTTTTATTGGTTCATCAGGCATCCTGTCAACTTACATTTATGATGAGGTTCTTCTTAATGTCCAATCCTTTGCATATCTGAATTGTGCTGTAGAAAGATAATAAAGTCTCAACACCATGATGACTGAAGCGACTGCATGGTATGGTGGTTTCACGCAAGAGTGAGGGAGCCTCCCCCAACCCAACAAGGGTCAATTTAGTGACCAATCAGGATTACAGATGTGACCACATGACATGGACTACATTTCCCAGGATACCTTAACTACATTTACCATGATGCATTCCCTTAAGGGGACAGCTCTCAAATCCTAACTAACTCTAAACTGTTGGGACAGTACACTCCCCGCCTGGAATTCCACTAACTAAGCAAAGAGCAATTAACTAAGATAAACAGTAAAGAGTAATACTAACTGAATAGCAGATAACTATATAACTAAAATAAACAGTTAGCTATATAACTAAAGGAAACAGTAAATAGCAATAAAGCATCAAACAAAGCAAAGCATGCAAAGCTTGAGGTTCAATCTTCAAGTTCAGCCTTTCTCCGTAGCAACACAAGATCGGTGACTGGTCTAGTGTAGAGCTTCTTGGTGAAAGTCTGCTGATCGCAGGAGGAATCTAGCGACCTCACTATTAGGTTCTCGACTTTGCAGATAAGCCCATCAGAGCTGGGAAGGGTTTGATGTATAAGTCCCATAGGCTACGCATTCCAATGCACATCCTTGTTTTTCAGCAAGACAAGGTCTCCCTCTTCAAGGTTCAGTTCTTTGGTCTTTCATTTATGGTGGTCTTGTAGGGAAGACAGATACTCTTGCTTCCAATGGTTCTAAAAGGTGTTGGCAAGCTGTTCAACTTGTCTCCATTGTTGTTTGTACAAGTCCTCAGAATCAAAGTTCCCTAACAGTGCAGGCCAATCACCCATCTTCTGCATTAGCAAGGCAGCTGGAATGAGAATAGTTGGATTCTCAGGATCTGAGGAGACTGGAATTAAAGGTCGGCCATTGGTGGTGGCCGTGACTTCTGCCATAAGAGTAGAAAGAGTCTCATGTGTCAGTTTAGGTACTTTCGCCAACATGGAATCTAAGATTCTATGAGCTATTCCAATCATGCGTTCCCACGCTCTTCCCATGTGAGATGCGTGGGGAGGATTAAATATCCATCTGCACTTGTTGGCTTTAAGGTAACCATCGATCGGTGAGTCAGGGTGAATGCCATCATCTATCTGTAGTTCTTTACAAGTGCCTACAAACTTCGTTCCACAGTCAGATCTGAATACCTTGACTGGGCCTCTGTAGGCTTGAAACCTTCTCAGGGCATTGATGAAGCAAGAGGTGTCCATAGATTTGATGACTTCAATATGGATGGCTCGAATGCTGAGACAAGTGAAGAGTACTGCCCATCGTTTGCTGTTAGCTTGATTGCCCCTGGTCCATCGGGCAGACACAAACCAAGGGCCAAATACATCGAGGCCTACATTGGTGAATGGTGGTTCGGAACTCAGGTGCTCGGGTAGTACGCCAGCCATCATTTGGTGTAGAGTATGACCCCGTTGTTTGTGACAATGTAAGCAAGACTGCAGAACAGTTGTAATATATCTTTTGGCGCCTATGATCCAGAGTCCATTCGCTCTGAGGGCACCTTCTGTGATGTGGCGGCCTTGATGATGGATTGCCTCGTGGTAGTTTTGTACTAACAGCCTCGTTCCATGTTGGTTAGCAGGAAGGATGATGGAGTGCTTGGTGTATGAGTCAATTTCTGCTTCGTGTAGGTGACCTCCTACGCGAAGTACCTCATGGTTGTCAAGGTATGGAGTCAGTCTCAGAAGTGGACTAGATTGTGGTATGGGCTTCCCTGCACTCAGGCAACTGTATTCTGCTGGATATGCCTCTTGTTGTACACTTCTCAATATTCATCTCTCAGCATGAGTATAGTGGTCTGGGAAGTATGACTTGAAGCCTTTCCGATGACCGAGGAGACAGACGACTGTGCGGACAACCACAGTCATTCCCAGTATGAAAGGTTTCCATCGGGAGAAGCATTCAAAGCGAGCGGGTTTTAAGGGGCCTTCCTTCTCACATTCTACCATCGTTGCCAGGCAGACGACCAGAGGGATGACCAGTTCTATCTCCTTGACTAGCAGTCGAATGTCGCCATCATTATCTGGATCTAGGAGTTCATACAAACCGGGTTTCCCTGGCTCCAAGGTGTCTGTATATCACAAGAACTCGGGGCCTTTGAGCCAGGTAGAAGTTGATAACTGGGATGCAGGATCTGTTGTGGTGTAGAAAGATAATAAAGTCTCAACCCCATCATGACTGAAGCGACTGCATGGTGTGGTGGTTTCAGGCAAGAGTGAGGGAGCCTCCCCCAACCCAACAAGGGTCAATTTAGTGACCAATCAGGATTACAGATGTGACCACATGACATGGACTACATTTCCCAGGATACCTTAACTACATTTACCATGATGCATTCCCTTAAGGGGACAGCTCTCAAATCCCAACTAACTCTAAACTGTCTGGACAGCACACCCTCTACTTGCCAATTCCAATCTAAAAGACTGGGATTTTCCTGGCATTTCTCCTTCCCACCCACCAACTATGTATAGTCACTGTAGTCACAGGGCTACAGCAGGTCATCTTAAGCTAATGAAAATGACTTCTTTTTTTTCGCATGAGACACCTCTACATCAAAAGTTGTACTTCCTATTAGCTTTCTCCAAGTACAAGAATGGAATGAGAAATACAGCCTCTAATGTTTTAATTCTCTAATAGATGACAGTACTGACAATCTAGAAGCTGTGACATATATGTTAGTGTTCATTCTTTCACTTCAGGTGGTAGGAACTTGCTGTGAGAAGAGTGTGTTACCAGGGCTTCAAAAATATCAGCAACTTGTTCTCTGCCTGGTTCCTGGGTGGGTGTGGCTATAGTGGACATGGCCTAGTTGGCCTCCTGCACCACGGCAGGGAGTGTTTTCACCCTCCCCGGGCTCCGGAGGCTTTCCTGGAGCTTCCAGGAGGGCGAAAATAACCTCCCTGGGCTCCAGAGGTCCTCCAGAGGCTGGAAATGGGCCTGTTTCCAGCTTTCCGGAAGTTCTGGGATGCCTGTTTTTCACTTTCCCTGAGCCTCCATGCATGCCCTGTACTTAACTGGCATCCAAAACGGGCAATGTGGGGACTCTGGGGAGGGGAGGGGTGGGCGAAGCCAGCCAGGGGTGGTATTTGCAGGTTCACCAAACTGCACAGAATCTTAGCTAGAGGATCGCCCCAACCCGTGTGAACCTGCAGAACCTGTGTATTACTATTGTTTGTGATGGAGCCTGAGTGAATCTTTGACTGCCAAAGGAATTCCTCCAACTGAAATCCTGAATGCAAGTTTCTTATATGATTGTGCTGATTGTGTACTGTTAAGCAAAAACAAGATAACGTAAATAACAAAAACATAAAAAAGAAAAGATGGTGAACCAGGAAGAACTTATTTGCATGACGAAGAAGGAAGTGGATGGCTGTTAATAAATTCCACATGAGAAAAATTAAGGACAGCAAAAGAACATTGCTGTCAAGCTTGGTATATTTCACAGGAACACATGAATCACATTATTGATGTTAATATTGTAAGGTTTGTGCAAGATGTATTCTTGCATGCTGATGGCAGAGGTAAAAGTTTCAAAATTTGAAAATTATCAGCAATTACTGTCTTGCCATGAGAATGAAAGTGAGGAATTTCTTCATAGCATTGTGACAGCTGATGAGCATGGGCTCATCATTATGATCCAGACACAAAGGGTAGGTCCTTGGAATATCATCACAAAGCTTCGCCAGACGAAAAAAAAAATTCCCCAGACTTTGGCAAAGAAAGTCATGATTACAGTTTTTTGAGACCTAAATTGTGCTGTCGGCATAGATTTCCTTAAACTTAGCATCACTATCAACTCAGACTGCTACACCGCAAAACTTGGAAAGAAGCATCAAGCAGAGTTTGGAAGCACAGAAGGAAATTTTGACTATGGCATGGTGATTGTGTGGAAAAGTAAATCCAGGCCACAAAAGAGCTCTTTTCAAAGATTACTTTCCTGTTTCATTTATTAAATTATCCTCTTTAAACCAAAGCAATGGAGATAGAGGCAATCCTTCTTAAAACAGACTCATGCTGAGAATTTCATTCCAAAATATCATAGAGCAAAGAGTCATAATGTGGCATACACACACACACACACACACATACTAAGGCACTGATACACTTTTTACTTTTTGCAAAATGATTTATACTGTATAGCAGGGGTGGGATTCTAACAGCTCTGTCCACTTCTCTACAACCGGTTGCTCTGAAAAGCAGCAAACAGAGAGCATAACATAGAACCGGTTCTATGTCTGCTGCTGTTTTGGCTCACCTGCCCACCCGGGCTCTTACCTGTCCTTTATTTCCTGCTTTTTCAACCGCAGCTGCTTTGCACGGCACAGCTGTGTTTGAAAAAGCAGTAAAAAAGGGTTTTTCCAACCGCTGCGCACCCACACGCAGTGCTGCTCAGCTGTCTGGGCAGCTCAGCAGGTCGTAAATTGCACTCTGAAGGGTAGGCTTTCTGAAGAATTAGCAAATCTTTTCTTTCACACACGAACACACACACGCTAGACTAGTCTAGTCTAGACTAGGCTAAACAATCTCCTCAAAACTGCAGTAAGTTTCGAAGGCAAAGAACATATTTAAACAAGCAAATTCTTTCATCCAGCTTTTCTCAACTTAAGATATGTGGACTTCAGTTCCCAGAGTTCCCTAGTCAGCATGCTGATGGAGAAATTCTGGGAGTTGAAGTCCGCATATCTTAGTTGCTAGGGCTGAGAAACACTGTGATAGACTCCCTTGCATGAGGCAAAGATGTTCAGCAGGTGTTTTTTTCAATCTCCTCCACTAAGTAGCTTGATTTCTACTTATGGATTGGATCTCCTCCATCCTGGTCTGTCCAATCCAGCCCACTTCTCCTCATGGCTCTTCCAGGCTCAGTTTCCCCCCCCCCCTCAGATTAATTCACTTGGCAGATTCCTTTCAAATGAAAAACTGCCATCTCACTCTTTCTCCCTCTCCATTAATTGCATATTTCCAACCAATATTCCTGATTCTTTTGAAACCCAAGCTATTTCTCTTTTCCTGATGGCTGCATCTAATGAGAAAACTCATCTTGTGTATTCCTCAATACTCTCTTGCTCTTGTTTCTTCCACATTCTCTTTCATTCTATTTGAATGATAAGGTGGTGACTTTTTCCTTCTTTCTGCATCCCAGATATGGGCCCAGATTGATCATTTTCTCTATCCACAGTTTTCTCTTCACCAGATAATTCTCTCTTGCCCCCAGCTATGCCATTTTAGGATAGTTCCTAACTTCTGGGTTTTATTTTCTGTCTCTTGGTTTTTTGATCCAGAGCCCAAATTCTAATTTCTTTACTGGCTCCAAGGTATTTTTCCTCTGTAGCAACAACTGATCTTGACTTAAATTATTAATTTAATAGATTTAATCTTCTGATTGCTCTTTCTATAGTTTTATATCTTCCTGCTCCTGATCTTAATTTCCAATAGTTGAAGACATTTGTCACCAGATTTTACTCTGCCATGCAACCTCATATCAAAGTTCTATCAGTTTGCACCAAACCTTCAATACAATCATCCTGGTTGCCTGTAGGAACATGATCAGATCATGAAAAATAACATGCTGTATACAAATCACAGACACACACTCACATACACACAGCAGAGAGAACCAACCAAATCACTGCAAGGAACGTGTGGAGTTTAAATCCAGTGAATGAAGAATTTTAAAAACAATAGTGCTCAATCATTAACACAACAAAATAAATCTTGAAAATTAAAATGAGTGGAGTAAAACAGAGGGATTTGTGCACACTCCTAGAATTAAGTAGGCTATTTTTCTTTTCCTGCTTCTAACTCTTCAGTAACCTCTTGGTGATTGCATTACTGAAAAGCTATTTGCTCTGTGTCTAGGGATTTTATTGCAAGAAGATATTTACATTCTAATGGAAACAAATGAATAATCTAAATTATATTACATTATCTTGGAAGAGGAAAAAAAAACACCTTTTGCAGTCTTTAATAAGACAGAGTTTACCCAAGAATCATAGTTTCTGTTATTTTTCTAGATGGTTAAAAATGAACTCTGACAGAATCTATTAAAATGACCTTTTTTTTTTTTTTCCTAAGCAGGCCATCCTTGACGTAAGAAACATGTTTTAATTGTTACACAATTACTAATAATGGAAATGCCTTGTCGATAGCAGACAATAATGTTAAAAGAGCACTAAAATATTGTCCAGAGTCACTTAGCTGGGATGGACGGTATTGAAGTTCAATAAATGAATGAATGAATGAATGAATGAATGAATGAATAAATAAATAAATAAATAAATAAATAAATAAATAAATAAATAAATAAATAAATAAATAAATGGTAACATCGTATCGACATGGAAACGCATTTGATTCATCACCTTAAAAAGTCCCCAGGATTCTAAGGTGTTTCAGATCTTAAACAGCAATGTTATTTGGGTGCTTGCACCAATGTTCATTTGCTTCAGTTTAATCTGCAGCTACAGCTGTTTTTCTTTTCCCCCCCAAACAGCTATTTATTTAAGGGGAAAGGACATTATGCAATTCAAGTATATAACTTCACAAAGTTGATCAAAAAATACATTGCTTGAATGCTTCTCCAAATTAAAAATTCCCGGAACTCAGAAAACTAGAAAATCAGGGGATACCTCCAATACCTTGGCAAGATATGAGCAACAACTTACAACCTTATGTTCAAATCTCACATACAAGCTTTGTGACTTACCACACTTTCAGGCAAATTCATGTTTTATTAGGGATGAATTCACTAAAATTTCATAGATGTAGTATGATACACTCATGTGTGTGTGTGTGTATAATATATTGTGATAGCATGGGACAGAAAAATTCTCAACATATTTGTTTGGAATGTGACAAAGGGATTTGCCATAGAATAGGTTATTGTTGCTGAAGGTACAGAGTTTTACTGCACTGATGATTATTAATTTTGGGTAGTCCTTTATTTATAATTATTCATTTACCAACTGTTCAAACGTACCCCAGAACAGAAAAAAGCGACTTATTATTTATAATATGTTCTTATATTTATGATCGTTGCAGCATCACCCCAGTCACGTGATCAAAATTTAGGCACTTGGCAACTAGCACATACAATTGCAGATCCCAGGTTCATGCGATCACCATTTGTGGCTTTCGTATCTGGCTTCTGACAGGTAAAGTCAATGGGGGAAGCTGGGTTTTCTTAACAATGACAGTAATTTCCTTAACACCCATGGCAAAAAGGGGTTGCAAAATTGGGCATGACTTCCTTAACAACCACCTCAGGGGTGGGATTCTACCAGTTCGCACCTATTCACTAGAACAGGTTGTTAACATTCTAAGTAGTTCGGAGAACCGGTTGTTAGAAGAAATTACTGGCCTAATCCTGTAAGGAAGGCAGGAAGGAAACATTCTGGTGTTGCTTACAGAAACTGCCTCTCCGTTAACCCTTATTACATTCTTGGCAGGACTGGACTGCCTGTCTCTGGAATGTCTCTGGAGTTTTTTTTCCCCTCCTTTGCTGGTACTTTGCTTGCATGGAGTGACCATTTAAAGTTACAATGGCACTGAAAAAAGTGACTTATGACCATTTTTCACACTTACGACTGTTGCAGCATCCCCACGGTCATGAGAGGCCAGGTGAGGAGATGCGTGCTATTGATATTGCTATTGATGCGTGCTATAGTGATATTGAGTTCACCACACCCAGCCATTAACATGACCCCCAAGCCATGTCCACCCAGTCACATGACCCCAAACCACGGCTACCACCTAAGCCATGCCTACAGAACCGGTTGTTAAAAAATTTGAATCCCACCCCTGAACCACTTTGCTTAGCAATGGAAATTCTGGTTCCCAATTGTGGTCGTAAGTTGAGGATTTATTGGGCCAATGGATACAATTGTACTTATGTTATAAGCAGACTGGCAATACATTTTTGTAGCTATTTTTTTTTTGTTCGTTCTCATGGACTTGCTATTTATCTAGAAAGTGCTATTACCAAAAGGTTCATGACTTAAAATGTATTAACCAGAACAAGACAATACCATTTTGCAAATAAGTCTTGCTTAATTACTATTTCAACATCTAATCCACTCTCCTCTTTGTAATTATTTCATTAGACAATGCTTGTATTTTATAGTAGCAATAATAAAGATACTGTACTGTGTTAATTCATAAAATTTGGAAACAAATGTATAATGCTTTTCATTTTATTTTTTGTGCCACATAATTGGCTTAATGTATCCTTATTAACACATATTAATGAGCTAACTAATTTTAGGATTATTCATTTGTTTTCACAATAACACAGGTATTAGCTATATGTTGATTTATGCTAACTGAACCACAACGCAGCGAGTGTCTCATCATATATTTCATAGCCATAAGAAATTATTTTTACATGATTGTGCTAGTGGTGTTTGTGCCTTAAGTCGAACGATAAACTACAGTAGTACTTTTTCCAATTAATTCATACCAATGGCTAATTTGAGCAAGACACCCATAGTCCATTCAAACTGACTAATCAGATGCTCACAAAATTATTGGGATGCTTGCAGTTCAGAAAATTTGAACTGAAAATGTTCAAAGATACAAAGAAAGAGGCAGGCTTCTGGCATCTTATTCTGCATCAAGATTGCTTTTTTCCTTCTCCTAAACTGGCCCACTCTAAATGCATCAAGCCAGTTAACCTTGTCATTCAATCTGCCTGGAGGATTTTTAGAAATAAGATAATTTTAACCTGATCATTTGTGGTCATATCCTTGAAAAGGTTTGAGCAAAGCTGTCCTATCTCTAGGATGTCATTTTGGTCTCATTGAATAACAGAATCACAGAATAACAGAGTTGGAAGGGACCTTGGAGGTCTTCAAGTCCAACCCTCTGCTTAAGCAGGAAACCCTACACCATTTCAGACAAATGCTTCTCCAATTTCTTCTTAAAAACTTTCAGTGTTGGAGCATCCACAACTTCTGGAAGCAAGTTGTTTCACTGATTAATTGTTTTGTCAGGAAATTTCTCCTTGGTTCTAGATTGGTTCTCTCCTTGATTAGTTTCCATTCATTGCTTCTTGCCTACCTTCAAGTACTTTGGAGAATAGCTTGATTCCCTCTTCTTTGTGGCAGCCCCTGGACAACAAACATAGATAAATGACCATCTATAGATAGGACAGTTTGCTCAATCCTTTTCAAGAGGATTTAAGAAAATTAATTTTATTACATGACTATGGTCACAGGCAACCTAGTTCCCTTTAAATAATTTGGCCTCGAAGTCCCCATTAGCTCCAGCCAAGACACTCAAACTGGTCAGTATTAACTGAAGAACAATTTCTGTCATTGCCAGCTGGGGATGGATGATGAGGGAACAAAGCAATAAAATTGATGGAGCTTCTCTGCATGAAGAAATTAGCCCAAATCAATGACCTTATTTGTCTAGTATATCTGGTAAAACTGACCTTTAGAAAAACTGAATAAAATTTTATGGAATTAGAAAAAAGTATTAGAAGGAACAGAAGATTGCCTGGATTTCACCTTCAAATAAATGGACAACAAACATAGATAAAATGAAACTATGTGCCATGCAATGAATGAGAGAAACATGCAATATTGTTCTTGTAAATCCCAGACCAGAAATCAGGCTGGGATTAAGTACACTCAGAAGTGTGTATGTATTTCATATATTCAGTGAAGTTGCACAATGAGAGCTATGTGGGTAGAATCTGTCTCATCATAAAGATACACTTTAAATTTTGGACTAGATCATAGAAGAACCTCTATATGATCCTACTAAATCATCTCACTGGAAGCACAAATGACCAGGTTGAAATTATCTTATTTTGGACACATTATGAGAAGATTATGCTCTCTGAAGAAGCCTCTAATTCTGAGAAAAGGTGGAAGTAAAGAGAAGAAAAGGATAATCGGCAGCAAGTGATTACCATGGAGAAAATCTATCTATATGATCTCTAATAGTCAACAATGACTTGATGACATGCAATCTATTAATCAAAAGGTACAAAATGTATGACTCCTTTCTTTCATAAACACAACCAATTCTAGATATTTATAGGCTTTCCATAATACCTGAGATATCGTGTGATATTAAGGTTGGCCTCAGACAACCACCTTCTTTCACTAAATTGTTCTAGTCCTAAAAATAATGGTAATTAAGAAAGCATACCAATTTTATTTTTATTTTTCTGATAATTTGATGAAAAATGAAGTTTATGAGACTTCTGTCACTACTGAATGCTTTGTTCCATTGCTACATTTTCTAGAATAACCATATCAGATAAGGCTATCTTAAGAAATAGGTTGCTAAAAAGCCTGAGTTATTATTTTTTATTCAGAGTACATGCAAGAGATCATTATAAGCCATCATTATAAGCTTCTTTTTTTATGCCTCCTGTTATTCAGGAATTCCAACATTCAATCAAAGGAAACCCGGCGCTAATTATTTCTCTAGAAAATCTATAAAGCTACTGAGCCCATGTAGTAAATAGGTAAATGTTTATATTTTATCTTATAATTAATATTGCAATGGCATTTAGACGTATATACCACTTCACAGTGCTTTATATCCCTGTCTAAGCAGTTTATAGAGTCAGCATATTGCCCTCAATATCCGAGTCCTCATTTTACTGACCTCGGAAGGATGGAAGGCTGCGCCAACCTTGAGCTGGTGAGAATTGAGCTGCTGGCAGTTGGCGGAATTAGTTTGCAATACTGCATTCTAACCACTGCACTACCATGGCTCTATCTTCATTTCATTATACCATGACGACTTACTTTTCTCTCTAACCTTGATGTCTCCCGAAGTGGATGTAGCAGTTATGATACTGTTCCCATGGTTGCATTTTCAGTCATTATCACATGCCCTTTTTTTCTTTCCTTTTCATATTCCTTGCCCAAATCACTTCCCCTAGGTGAGAGAAATATAACCACTAAAGAAGGGATGAAAATAGCATTGCAGAGAAAAACAACTATAAAAGCTAGATAACACCATGCAGTCTGTTTCCTCTTTCTGCCTTTAAAGGTATTCAAATGTTGCTCAGTAAGTTGACTTGTAAAAATATGAAGGGGTGTGTGTGTTATAGGCACTTTCTGCAGAGTATTTTGTAATAACTGGAATAACCTGGTATATTATGCTCTTTCTATAATGAGATTTTTAAAAAGAAAATGTAAATATGTTGTTGAGAAAAAGTCTATGATGCCTTCATTAATACAGAACATTACAGCCTGGAAAATACTGTGCTTATGCCTTCTTATGACTGCTTTTCTAATTAACAATTCTCTGAGTTGAGCTGAGAGTGAGACCTGAACTCATGGTCTCCTGCTTCTGTCCTAGTGCCTCAACCACTAGAACAAACTGACTCTCTTTAGTTAGCCCCGGAGTTTCTCTGTTAGTACTTCAGTTCTCTGCCCTAATGACTGGGTGGGCATGGCCAATTTAATTGGTCTCACCCTTAGGAAATTTCTCTTTAGTCCCAGGTTGCTTCTCTCTTTGGTTAGTTTCCATCCATTGTTTCTTGTTGTGCCTTTTGGTGCTTTAGAAAATAGATTGACTCCCTCATTTTTATGGGAGCCTCTCAAATTTCCTAACAGAACAATTAATGAGCGGAAAAACTTGCTTTCAGAAGTTGTAAATGCCTCCAGCACTGGAAGTTTTTAAGAAGAGATTGGATAACCATTTGTCGGAAGTGGTGTATGGTTTCCTGCTTAAGCAGAGGGTTGGACTAGCTGACCTCCAAGGTCCTTTCCAATTCTGTTATTCTATTCTATTCTTATGAATCAGGAAGTAAAACTCCAGTACTAACTAAAGAGAGCCAGTTTGGTCTAGTGGTTGAAGCACTAAGACAGAAAGTAGGAAACCATGAGTTCAAGTCCCACTCTCAGCTCAACTCAGAATATTGTTAATTAGAAAAGAGGCATAAGGCAGAGTCAATCTATTTTCCAAAACACCAAAAGGTACAACAAGAAACAATGGATGGAAACTAACCAAAGAGAAGAAGCTACCTAGGACTAAGGAGAAATTTCCTAAGGGTGAGACCAATCAACCAATGGAATAGCTTGTCTTGTGGCTGCTCCAACACTAGAGGCTTTCAAAAAGAGTGAGGGAAGTACACAAAAGGACAGTGCCAGAAACCACTAAAACAATGCAGAAAATGACTTAAAAGCTGTTTTAAGTCCCTTTTTTTTAAAAAAAAAGTCAACCCCAAAGCAAATGCAGCAGCTGAGAGGGAAACTAAAAGCAGCTGCTCATGCTAATTGGAAGCCTGGGCATGCTGCAAAAGCTGTTAACCTTTCCAACTCTATTATTCTATGTTCTCTATGTTCTAAATTGGATGCTTCACAGCAGAATCAATACAGTTGGATGGTCCACACATGCATTAAATTCACAGCCTGTATGATATAGCTGCATCATTGTCCCCTCCTGTATTTTTTCCACAGGAAGAAACAAGAAATAGCTAACACTGCAGCAGCTACAAAAGATCTTGGGAACTCTAGGGAGTATCTTAATACTCTTTATAATGGAAATGTTTGTAATCTTGTCCTTCTTCCTGAAGGGAAGAGGTTAATCCCCATCCCTAGATGGGTGATTGATGTGTTTCCCTGCCCTAATCCTGTCAGTTTCTGTTGTTTATTGACTTGATTCAATGTGTATCAGCTGCATTCCAGCTGCAACTGTTAAGTGGTTCTTGGCTGCCTGCCCGGAGCTATTAACTGAAAGAGAGAGAGAGAGAGAGAGAGAGAGAGAGAGAGAGAGAGAGAGAGAGAGAGAGAACCTCTCTTGCACTTTATTTTTAGCCAGTTCTCCGAACTGCATATGCAATTAAGTAATGGTTGGGGCGAACCGATGAGAACCGGCTGAATCCCACCACTGGGTAGGAAGAAAATGTTCGTGTGGGTGCCTCTTCCACAGATGAAACTCAGATAACCAACCCCAATCTTCTCTTCTAAACAAAAATTGCAGATGAGGAAAAGCAACTACCACAATATATAGACCTCTTTCTCTGGGTGTTTTTCTTCTTTTTCTAATTGGAAATGACATGTTTTTGACTTTAGCAAGCTTGACCATTTTAGGAAGGGAAATGTGTACATCTATGTCTGGAATCATCTTATCAAGGAGATGGGTGGCATATATATTTAATAAATAAATAAAATGCCCATACTACCATGGCTAAAGGTATGTACTTAATCCTGAATTCTATGTTATAATAAAGTTGAGGCAATAAAATAGATATACTGACTTATATTTTCCTTTAAAAAATAGAAGAAACAGTATCTCAATTATTTGTAATGTAATTTTTAACTGAGATCAGTTGACATTTAATGCACTATTGTACTCATTCATTCAACACTTCAATAAAACTTCATTGGCTTGTTTTATCTGCCAGGCTCAAATAACATTTGGATATCTATTTACACATACAGTACGAACATTTTTTAAAAAAAATAATTTTACTTTGAATTGTTCTAAAAATTATCATATCACTTTAGACACGCTGTATAGAATTTACACCTGCTGTTTCCATATTGTCTTCTGAATTGCTGTTCATTGCTGTTCAGTTTAACAAAACATTATAATGCAAAGGCTGCACTTTGTGACTGAACAATGTTTCAATTGTTCTTCCACTATATTTTGAAGCCTCTATTATACAACATAAGTGATATGTCCTTGTTGCTATTTCTCTAAACTCAAACCTTTTTTTCATTTTCTTGCTCTTTGCAGTTTTTATTTTTTAAAAAACCTAACACTTTACTCTAAGCATTTATCCTACAATCAGTTATAAAAATGGATGTGTTGATACAACAGAATACTATAATTTTTAAAATTGCACACTAGAGGTGTACAAATGCCTCCATTTCAAGTTTGGAAGCCAGATAACAGCTCCAGCAATATTTTTTGTTGTTGCTGCTGCTGTTGTGTATAGTTTCATTTTGTTTTAATCCCACTTTAACCAGTTTTTAGGGCAGGGCGGATAATTAATACAGTTTTGTTAATATGGCAGAGTATATTGTAAATGTAATACAGAGCTTCTGGCTTATCCTTTCTACAGATATGCAAATCTATTCCAAATATGATCTGAGTTTTACCTAAATAAGACCACATAACTAACTCCCTCTCTCTCTCTTTCTCTTTCTCTCTCTCTCTCTCCCCCTAAGCCTACTGGCTCTTAACCTTCTACCTCGGAGCCTGCATTTCCCCAAAACTCTTCAATATATCCTATCTAATGTAGATTGTCCCATGTATGGCTGAGACCAGTTCAAATCTATTAAATCTTCTGACAGACTAAGCTAGAAGCAACCAGATGCAAATAGATTCTGAAGTTGTTTATGTACCAGACATCCTGAGAAACCTACATTTTAAAGATATGAACAGAAGACCAACAACTATCTGTTCTAGCAAGTTATAATCCTTTTTTATCTTCTCATTCTGAATATTTTTCTACCTGTCATTTTGCATCACATCCTATTTCTGATACAAGTGGCCAGATCTTCATTTGCATTCCCAATATATCTGTAAATTAAAAGCTTTCAGATGGAACTCGCTATAAACAATACATTTATTCTGCGTTATAAGAAAATGACATGGAATATAGTGAGTTGATGAGCTCTGAATAATAAGGTTCCGGATTCCAGATCTGCATTCTCATGAGGTCAGAACAATAACAGTGGGTTAAATCACCATGGGAAACTTTCGTATAATGAATAAAATTCCAGGAACATTTCTGAAACAGTCCCACCCTGTGGGTGAACTAATTCAGAACTGTTCCTGGGGATTTTATTCACTAATAAAATCAGGAATCCTTCAACATAAAGGCAAGACATAACATCTTTACCTCTCTAATCTGAGAGATCATATCTAGTAAGGTGTGTGCTATGCTTTGATGTCCACATGAAAACTTTTGTGAGATTTCAGGTAAAAATCAAAAAAATTACCATTTTCAGTTAAGGGTAGCAAGTTCTTGGGAATGGGATTGCCAAAATCTTGGAAAGATGAGCAAACACTCAAGATGGGGCCATCTTTATTATTATTATTATTATTTGACACAAAAAATGACAGAGTACACAGCAAACAAGATAACTATGCTGGGTTTCATATCACAAATCACTAGTCAAACACTTCCCAAGTGTTTAGGACTATGTGATGTATTGGCGAATTATGCTAGCAGATCCCAGTAAGGTGGCCTTCTGCAGCTGACCAATGATGATTTTGTCAGTGCCAATTGTTTTCAAGTGCTTACCTAGGTCTTTAGGCACAGCACCCAGTGTGCCGAATACCACTGGAACCTCCTGCATTGGTTTATGCCAGAGTCTCTGCAGTTTGATTCTGAAGTCCTGATATCTGGTGATTTTTTCAAATTGTTTCTCGTCGATTCTGTCACCAGGTATGGCAATGTCAACGATCCACACTTTTTTTTCCTCCACAATTGTCATATCCGGGGTATTGTGTTCCAAAACTTTGTCAATCTGTATTTGGAAGTCCCACGGACCACTTTTTCAGGCTTATGATCCCACCAGTTATTTGCTACAGGCAGATGGTAGTTGTGACACAAGCTCCAGTGGACCATCTGAGCGACTGTATTGTGATGTTGTTTGTAGTCAGTCTGAGCAATTGTCTTACAACAGCTCAGTATGTGATCGATGGTTTCACCCGCTTCTTTGCAGAGTCGGGGTGCTGCCTTGACATGGCGGTGGGCTTAACTGTTCCAATGAACAGCTGTGCTGGAGGTAGTGTAAACTACCAGCAGGTCCAACCATGCCAGAGAGGTCTCAGCCGAGGAGCAGAACTGAGTGCACCCAACAACCCATGCAACAAATCATGGTGAAACACAATCAAATGAAGCCTATACTGGCTCAGTTGTCCCCCAGGTTAACAAGGATTGCGTTGGATGTTAGGGAAGCTGGGCATCTGTTGACAAGTGGGCTACAGGCCATGGGTCCCATAGCTGAGCAACCAGGGCATGGGCCTGCAGGGCTACTGGAATCTGAACAACAACAGAAGCGGCAGAAATACAGTATGTCAAAGGACCGCACTGTAATGAAATTAATAATTATAATTATAATAATAATAATAATAATAATAATAATAATAATAATAATTATTATTATTATTATTATTATTATTATTATTATTATTATTATTATTATTATTATTATTATTATTTATTTATTTATTTATTTATTTATTTATTTATTTTGGCATTCACCAGTGAAAAATGTTAACAATCCCTAACATGAAGGCTCTGATTGTAGGATTATACTGGGAACTCTTCTATTTTTAATGATTCACATTTGTTTTATTGTGAAAAAAATGTATCTCCCTGCCCCCATCCTATTTTCTGAAAAGTCACATACTGTGCAGCATTAGAAGAAAATGTGATACTAATTCAGTTTTATTAGGCTGTCCATTGGAAATACAGGAAGCACAAATCAGTCCAGCTAATATTTTTTGCAGCTCTATTTATTTCCATAGAAAGTAGAATGCATATTTAAAACATTAATGCTGTATCTCCCCCTCCCCTCAAAAAAAAAACCCCTCTTAGTGATATGGTGATAAATTAAGTCTGCTCTGGTTTGGCTAATTTGTATGATTATGCTATTTGATTACATTGATGAAGTTAAAAGCATGTCATACCAAAATTGTACAATTTTAAAATCTTCTGCAGAATATACTCAGCTTGGAATGGGGGGAGGAAATGTTGTTTGTAATCCAGTTTAATCTTGATTATCTGGGTTATCATTTCTGTGCACATTCAGAATGCTACCTGAAAGGCATGGCTTTAGTAGACAATACATTTCCTTCAAGCTGTTTTTCCAACTATTTTCTCTATGGGATGGTAGTGATATGGAAATTGAAGAAGAGAGAGGAAAATATTATTTCCAAAAATGATCACAGACTGTTTTTCTAAAAGCCAAAAACCCTGAGTGCCTGGAATTTTTCTTGCCGTGAACAGTATTGGAATCCAACACTATTGTAGATTAAACCATCAACTCTTCACTTCTATTATTTTGTTCACTGAAGGAGTTTGGTCATTTTTTATTTTTTTTACATGAGTGCAGAAAGTATACTTGTGATTTCAGGGAAAGACAAGGCTGCTTTAAGAAGTTACAGACAGATGTAAATTACATTCCCCCATGTGCTCCAAGGAATTTTCTGAAACAGAATCCAGAATCCTAATATCTATGAATATTGTTTCAAAGCTGTCAAATATTTAAAATTAAAACAAATAATATTAGGGATGCCTGAGAAATATTCTTATTATGATACATTGGAACAGATGCAGTATGAGCTAGGAACAGATCTACCAATCTCTAGCTAGATGGAGAAAATGTAAGTGATGTTCACAAATTATAATAACTCTGTTAATTATAGTTAATGCTAGTGCTGCAGAATTTTCTGCTAGTTTTGCCATCAGTGGTGGTGGATTCAAAATCTGGGTAGATTTTTCGAAGAGGGAAGTTGAAATCAGGTTTGTCATTTAATACATCTGTTTGGAGACTTATTTATTTCAAAGAAAGGCCAGAAAAGTCAGGTGAATAATTCAGATGAATAAAAGCTACTGTTTTCTGCCTCTGAATTTCAACAGTGTGACTGGGGGTGGGGTGGGGAGATAGGATCCCCCTCCCAATGGGATAATGGTTGAATCTGATTATACTTTTCCATCCTTAATTTATATTAATAAATTTTCAGCTTAGGTAATGGAGTAATACAAATAAACAAGCAGTTATTATGGAAATATTATCCATAAATTCAAACCTTGCCCATGATTCCTAATTAAAGTGTATGCGGAGATGTCATTTGTCACCATTTTCAGGAAGTTTGCTTCTCAATTAAAAGTAATATCAAATATAAATTTGAAAATCTCATCTTCCAAGGGAACTTATTTTCAAAAAGCTACAGACACACATACCTTTTACACAAATTTGTTTCAAACACTCCAGCTACATTGGAAAAGAGCAACGGATTTATTGCCTCAACCTAACGGAAGTGATATAAAGTGAAGGTAAGCTCAGCTATTCATCTTCGTTGACATTATTATAATGAGAACTTTCACGGAGGTTCATGCATCATTTCTAAAGGAGAGTCTTCTGCTAGAGGGTACTATCTTCACCTAGAGGTGAAATATGCCACCTTTTTTTCAGAAATAAAAAAACACGGATGCATGATGGTACATACCAGACATGGTTATGTGACTCAAGGGAGCCCTCCCATCCTGCCATAATCTGTTGGCTTCTGAGTACATAAACTGCACTGATCAGTATTTTCCCTAGAAAGATGGTACATAAAACTTATAGGAGCATAAATTAATAGAGGTCTGGGAAATTTTGACTTCCTGCCTCAAATACCATTTCAATTTTAATTTTGCTCTTTAAATGTTTTTTGTTTGTTTGTTTCTAGGTTTGTTTGCTTCATACTATATGAAACAGCAGCAATATTTTCTATTACTTTAAGATGTTCAAAATGATTCATATTTAGTATTTAAAAAGCATCCACTCCTTATTTTCCATTCACTTCTCTGGGACAGTAAAGAGGGATCTAAGCAGGAATCATACAAAGGGTTGAGAGTAGATCGAATCTGATTACTTATTGAAAAGATTTGTAAGGTTCCTCATCTTAGAACACTATTCTGGGTAGTTCACCTCAACAGTAAAACCACAAAAACAACTTAAAAACTATTAAAAACAGAGATTAAAACTCAGCATCTCATTCGTCCTCCTGGGATAGCCCAAGAAACTACTCTGCAGAGTCACACAACACAAAAGCCAGATATTTATAGCCTTTTGGAAGGCTGAACAGGTACGATTTTGAAGGAATCCAAGAAAAATGCACACTTTCTGGATTCCACTATCTTACTTCATATTTCATATTGGAGGATTTTTTTTTCAGTGACATAAATTCTATATAAAAACTGCAGAAGAGGTTGTCAACAAACATTTGTCTAAATATTAATGCTGTGATGACTTCAACTTGTCCTTTATCAAATCCAAGTTATCAAATGTTGTGCATGATTATGTAGAATCATGCCCACAGGGAGAAAAGATTCATTTTTCTTTTTTTTCTTTTGGTAAAGCATATTATGTGTCACATGTAGACTGCAAAAGGTATTAAAGGAGCAGAAAGACTTTTCTCTTGACAGCATTTGGAGCATTGCTCTTGACAGAAAAGCAATTTAAAGGAAAGACGAAAGGATGCAAATGGCATAGGTCATATAAAAAAATATTAAGGCCAATGGCAAGAAAATACATGGATTCATTAAGCTGTAATTTAAAAATAGTATGTGGGCAATTTCCTTCATTTTTCTATCCCAAAACAGTAACAGTAAGCAAGGGTAATTAGTAATCTTAATACACTGCTAATTCTCCCACCCAAAACGTGAATGTGTTTTTTGTGCATTGAAATGCTTTTAAATGCTTTCTGCGGAATGTAGAACAATTAATACAGCTTGTCAGTGTTTCATGTAAATAAGCAGTCATTATATATAGATAATTTTTGTAGAAGTATATTTGCATCAGAAAGGTACTGAAAAGTGGATGACTTTCTGAAAACATGCTGGATTCAAATTAAAACCTTCATGTCATTTCAGAAGAAGCTCCCTTTTATGCTTGTCTGATCTGTGTATGTTGCTTGACATATTGAAAAATAATTTCTTGTGGCAAAGCTGGTATCATGTACATCCTTCCTAAAACAAGCAACAATAGCCTTTACCTATCCGTGTCATAATATCCTGAAGACTAGCTTAAACCAACTCATCTATGTTATGCCCAACTTTATGAAAACCTGAGGTTTACATAAGATTTCATTAGCTTCCCACATCATTGTGATATATCAGATCTTCCTTCCAGCTGTTTAATTTTGTTACAATAGCAGTGAAAGATGGAAAGAATAACTTTGGCACAATACTTAGTCAAACTCATTCATTCTCGGTAATCAGAGAAATAAAAAGAATTATATATAATGTGTCTTCATGTAAACTTGGCACTCTGGGGATTTTTGTTCACACAGCAGCTCAGCCAGATGTACACAGTAAGTTTAGACTGTTTCCTTTGGCAATGAGCCTCAACAGATAAGCTGTATCCATCACATAGCATATCCAACAAGAATCAAATGGTAAACATTGCCTAAGATCAAATGCTGTTGGTCAGTTGACAAAGTCATGAATATCATTTAAAGTCAATATGGAATTGATACTGTCTAAAACCTGTACTTGCCTGTGACTTGATATGTACATTAACTAATGAATTACAACTGTCCATGATATCCAGGCTGGATGGAACAAACTATGTTTCATGGTCAATGAAATGTAGTTTACTTCTACGCAGAGAAGGATTGTGGGACATTATAGCAAACCCACCAGATGTGAGTAGCTGGGATCCTGCTAATGATGATGATAAAGAAAAGTTACAAGACTTTAAACTGAAGAATGAGCAGGCTTTATGCATCATAGGACTGACTCTCTGTGATCAGCAGCTTGTCCATATTCGTGGAGAAGAAAATGCTGCAAACTGCTGGGAGAATCTCAGGAAGATTTATGTTCGGGACAGTGTAGGAGCACATATAAATCTTACACGGAAGCTTTTTCGAACGCATCTTCAGAGGAATGGAGATATGTTAGTTCATTTAAACTGTATGAAGAGCATTTTTAAAGATTTGCAAGAAAAAGAGCTTATATTTAATGAACTGCAACAAGTCTACATAATATTATCTTCATTAGATCAAAGCTATGATGACTATGTGACTTCGTTAGAGGTATTGCCAAAAGAAAGCCTCTCATTAACCGAGATTACAGGCAGGCTACTAGAAGAAGCCAGAAGAAGGCGTGAGCGTGACGAGCTGAGAGAAGATAAGAAAGAAGAGAAATTATCTTCAAAGCTTGAAAGAAACCAGCAAAGCAAAGTAAAGCACCAGGAAGAAGAGAATTTATCTTCGACGGCATACACAATTAAAAAGTGTTTTAATTGTGGAAGCAGAGGACATTTGGCAAGATTCTGCAAAAAGAGAAAAAGCCAGAATGTAAAAAGCCAAAGAAAGCATTTGAACTAGCCACGTTTGGCAACTCTGATGTGAAGAATAATTTATGGGTGGTTGACAGTGGCGCATCCCACTGCATCACAAGAGATAAGACAAAATTTATAAAAATGTCTACAAGCTCTCAACATATATCTCTTGCCAATGGCTGGAACCTGAAAGCGAAAGGTCAAGGTTTTGCACGTTGTCCGTACATAAACCAGGATATAAAAATGTTGTATGTACCGCAACTAAAGTTTAATTTGCTTTCAGTAAGTGTATTAGATAATTTAGGTTATGTAATTACTTTTAAGGATAATAATTGCATAATTGAAAAAGATAACAAAAGGGTAACTGCAGCTTTAAATGGAACATTATATGTATTAGATAATAGTAAGAAAGGGGAGGCTCAAACTGTATTTAATAATATAAAGCCTCATGATGAATGTATCCATTTATTGCATAGGCGTTTGGGGCATGTAAATTTTAAAATGCTAAAACGTACAGTTGAGTTATCTGAAGGAATAAGGTTAAAACATTGTGATAAATATTTGCGTTGTAATGTTTGCTGTGAAGATAAGAGCAAAGTATTGCCTGCAAATAGGCTAAATGGTTTCAAAACAAAAGAACCTTTAGAAGTAGTATTTGCAGACATAATAGGTCCAAAGAAACCCAGTATGGGAGGTGCTAGATATATACTGAGCATTATGGACCATTATTCTAGATATGGGTTTTGCTATTTAATGAAAAGCAAAACTGAAACATATCAACATTTTTTCAATTGGCTTAGGTTTGCTGAAAGAAAGTCTAAACGACAACTGCTAACCCTGGTGACAGATAATGGCACGGAATTTGTTAATAACAAATTCCAGAACAGACTTAAGATAGCAGGAATAGAGCATAAGAAGTCTGCTCCATACAGGCCAGAACATAACGCTTTTATTGAAAGAAGAGGCCAAACACTACAGGCAATGGTTAGAACAATGTTAAATGATTCTGGGTTACCTGATTCTTTGTGGGGGGAGGCTACAATGTGTGCTAATAACATATTGAACAACGTTGTTAATACAACAACAGGTGAAATACCATTCACCAGATGGCATGGCAGGAAACCTGATCTAAGTTACCTGCACACATTTGGTGCACCAGCATGGGTGCATATTCCTGCACAACTCAGAAAAAAAGGGCAACATAGAGCTAAAAGATTTTTCTTCGTTGGTTATCAGGCAAACCATAGGGCATATAGATTTTGGGAGAAAGGCACATCTAAAGTGTTATGTAGTGCTAGTGCCCAATTTCTAGAACATGAAGGATGGGAGAAATTAGAACAGGATGCCAATAAAGATGTTATTATTGAATCCTATAGAAATCCCATTAGTTATCCCTGTAACTTTAAAAATAAAGTAAAGAGACAAATACAGGATGAAATAGTGCCCATAAAGGAAGAAACAGATTCAATAGCTGAACAGGATGAGGAAGATGAACAGGTAGTAGTTCAACAAAGTCCTCCTGTAAGCCCTGTAATTCCCAGAAGAACTACACGTGTATCTAGACCGCCTGATAGGTACCAGGCTAACACAGTGTGCCAGATTAATCAAGTTCCTAATTCTGTAGAAGAAATTAAAAAGTATCCTATTAAGGAAAAAGAAAAATGGTATGCAGCAATGAATAAGGAACTGAATTCATTAAGAGATATGAAGGTGTATGAAAATGCTAAATTACCTGTAGGAAAGAAATCCATTGGCTGCAAATGGATATTTAAGGTAAAAATAGATAAAGATGGTAATTTAATCCATAAGGCAAGGTTAGTAGCTCAAGGTTTTAGGCAGAATGCCAATGACTATGATGAGGTGTTTGCACCTAGTCTTAAGGCAGCAACCTTGAGGGCAGCTTTAGTGTGGGCAGCTAGTAAAAACTATATAGTTAACCATTTAGATGTGGAAACTGCTTACTTGCACGCCCCATTAAAACATATTATTTATATGAAAAAACCTGTTGGTATTAAAAGTGAAAATAAGGATAATAATGATTGTTGGTTGTTAAAGAAAAGTCTCTATGGTCTTAAACAATCAGGCTATGAATGGAACCAGTATATTGTAAAGGAACTAGACAATATAGGATTTAAAGCTGGTTTAGCCGATCCATGTCTGTTTAAGAGGGAGACAAATGGGAAAGTATCATTATTATTACTATTCACAGATGACATTGCATTGATAACTGAAACTAATGATGAAGCAAATAAAATAATAGCATCATTAGGAAAGAGAATAAAGATCAAGCAATTAGGGGAGATAAAGAAGTATCTCGGTTTGAATATAAAGAAAACAAGGAAAGGTTTTAAGATATCTCAGGAAGATAAGATAAGCAAATTACTAAAAGATTACAAGATGGAGCTTTGTAAGCCAGCTAAGACTCCAATGAGTCAGGAGTTTAGCAACACTGATGAACAAAGCCCTGAGTTTGATAAGGTGATTTATCAATCTTTAATTGGTAGTTTGAGTTATATTAGTAATTGGTCTAGACCAGATATATCGTACTGCGTGAATCAGTTGGCTAGATTCAATTCTGCACCATGTGAAAGACACTGGAATGCAGCTAAGAGGATATTAAGATATCTTAAAAAGACAATGAATTATTCATTGTATTTAGAACCAAAGGGTGATTTAATTTTGAGTGCTTATGCAGATGCTAGCTTTGCATCAGAAAGAGACACTAGAAAGTCGACTTCAGGAACAGCCATAATGCTGGGTAAGACATTAATAGGCTGGAAGTCAATTAGACAACAGCATATAAGTTTGTCTACTATGGAGGCAGAATTCTCCTGTTTATCATTGTTATGTACAGAGTTAATAATGTATAAACAAATGTTAATTGATATAGGTATAACTGTAGATTATCCTATAATTATACATGAAGATAATCAGGCAGCAATTCAAATGGCCACAAATATTGGAGTAAAAACAAGGAGCAAGCATACAGATCTAAGATACCTAAACGTGAGACAATCTGTAAGAAGTAAGATGATTCAGCTAGAATACTGTATGTCGGAGGACAATTTAGCTGATAATTTTACTAAAGCCCAAGGTGCCAGTAAGCACCAGGAGAGTTGTGAAAAATATGGGGTTAGATTGTAAAGTTATTATATATTTATTTCACCCAAAAGGGGAGTATGTTAGGTATAACATTGATACCAAATATGGTTTGGGTGAATAAATATATAAAACTTAGATATCATGGTTTAAGTGCTTATCACTTTAAGCACAATGCAGCAGGCAATTAGCCAATTAAGGGTGCGGTTAGAAGTTACAATATAAGGAAGCATTAGAAGCTGGAAAGCTGACTGCTACTGGCTGCTACTGTCTGTAACTGGCTGTAACTGTGTGCTGCTGCGACTAACTGTGATTACTGACTGTGAGTGCCTGTGACTGAACTGTTATTGTTTGCTACTGTTTGCTGATTACTGCGTAAGTCTACTGAATATCCAGCGTTTGTTTCTCTGGAGAGTGAAACCGGAGAAGGAGAAGATATCTTTATCGGCTGATAAAGATATTGCAAGAACTCTTAACTTGGACTATACTAGTGAGTCTTACTGGATGGAAATACTGTGAATGACTTAATGGACTGAATGACAATGCTTAAACTCTAACTGGATTAAAAACTATTTAAACTACAAACAGTGTTTGTGTTCAGTGTGTGTATACTCTGGGGCCCTTCCGCTCTCCTTTGGTTGCCTGGCTTGACTACTGCTGCAATACTCTGCTAGGGGTTAATCCTCAAACCCTAACAAAATGTATTAATTGTTCCGTTTCTATACTGTATTTTAGGGTGCTGTTCCTATCAAAATAGTGTAATCAACATTTGTAAATTAAAAACATAATAAATTATATAGATTTATTTTATATACATATACATACATATATGTGTGTGTATTTTATTTAGAAAATAAATTTTATTTAGAAAAAACCATGTTGCTGCTTTTATTTAAAATAATTCTATCATTGATGCAACTTATATGAATTCTAAGGAACAAAAATCTGACTCAATAGTAGGATGGTTTGTGTGTAGGATCAATTCATGGACTCTCCGGAGATGCTGGGAAAAATCTTTACCAGTTACCAGGCAGTCAGTTTAGACAATATTGAGCTAGCTCAATAAATTAACCAGCAGGAACCAATTTTCCAAGGAGTTCTACCAGTGTGTGTAAAGATACAACCTCTCTATACAGTGATAATTTTTTCTGCACATATTCTGGCTCCTGTCCTCAACTACCAACTATTACCCACTCCCCTCTGAATTTGTATTGCACCATGAAACTTCTCAGGTTTGTCCACACAATAATATTGTTATAATTGCACCAGAATAATCAAGAATGGGTAAATATGTATGCATGTACACCCAAAAAAGTGGGTGAAAATGTCTGTGCATCTTATAGAACGAATACGGGCCTGTTTTTGACCTCGCAAACCCTCTCCATGTCCCATTTTTGCCCTCCCAGGCATTGGGGAGGCCAAAAATGGGATGCATGGAGCAGTGGTGGGATTCAAAAGTTTTTACTACCGGTTCTGTGGGTGTGGTTTGGTGGGCGTGGCAGGGGAAGGATACTGTAAAATCTTCAGTCGGAGGTGGTATTTGCCGGTTCTCTGAATTACTCAAAATGTCCTCTACCATTTCTCCAGAACTGGTCAGAACCTGCTGAATACAACTTCTAGCATGGAGGCCTCCAGAGACAAAAAATGGGCCCATTTTCAGCTTGCAGAGTGCTTCTTGACGTCAGGGAGGGCAAAAATGGGACGCATGGAGGGTTTGGAAGGCCAAAAATGGACCCATTTTTGGCCTTCAGAGTGCTTCTGGATGCTGGGGAAAGCAAAAATGGGAGGCACAGAGGCAAAAAACTATTTTTTCTTGTTTTCCTCCTCTAAACCTAGGTGCATCTTATGGTCCAGTGTGTCTGAAAAATACAGGTATTTATTCATGGAAAAGGAAGCCTAGAAAAATGCTTATTTGTTTGCATTTTGGCAATATACATTTACTCAACAAGAATTAAAGGCAAAGGAGAAATAGTATTGCAATTTTTGAAAGTTCTAGGGCACAGGGTATTTGGGAAAAAAAAAACCCATTATTTTAGTGAATTGCAGTATTTTTTGTGATCAAACCCGGGATAGGACAGTTCACATTTTAGGAGAGCTCAAACCCGTTTCAAATGTAGAAAATAGTAATAAAGAAATCTCCTTCCCATCATAACACTCTGACATTGTCTCTCTTTATGTTTCCATTATCTCACTCTGGGGAGACCTTAAAAATATGAATTTAACAGCAGTTTTGCATTACTGCTAGATGACAAATTGTACCAATCTCTTGACTCTTAGCTCCCAATTAAGTTATTGCTCTTTCCACGTGTGACTGCTATGGAAAATAGTTGTCTAATATTCATTGGACAAATCTTACTAGCTGAGATTTTATTATGCACTCAATGGATCAAACCATGGGCTCTTCTTCATTGTTGTGTTAAGATGTGTTTGTCCTGTCCTTAAGTCAGTAGAAAACAGTAGAGGGGGTGCTAATTTCTCTGTCACACTTCCCATGTCTCAATAATGAAGCAGAGAACTGGGTAGTTGTTATGTACAGGTAGTCCTTGACTTACAACAGTTCATTTAGTGACTGTTCAAAGTTAGAGTGGCACTGAAAAAAGTGACTTATGACCATAAGAACCGTGATGGCACAGTGGTTAGAATGCAATACTGCAGCTTCTCCTGCTGACTGCCAGCTGCCTTCAATTCGGCAGTTCGAATCTCACTGGGCTCAAGGTTGACTCAGCTTTACAGCCTTCTGAGGTCAATAAGATGAAGACCAAGATTGTTGGGAGCAATATACTGATTCTGTAAACTGCTTAGAAAGGGGTCTAAAGCACTGTGAAGCAGTATATAAGTCTAAATGCTATTGCTATTTTTCACAGTTATGACCTTTTCAGCATTCCATGATCATATGATCAATATTCAGATGTCAGCAACTGGTTCATACTTATGACTGTTGTCATGTCACAAAGTCATGTGATCATCTTTTGTGACCTTCTGAGAAGCAAAGTCAATAGAGAAGCCAGATTCATTTAACAACCGGGTTACTAACATATCAATTGCAATGTTTCACTTAACAATCGAGGCAAGAAAGGTTGTAAAGCTATTTGGTCATTAAACTTTTCACTTAACAATAGACATTTGGGGTTCAATGTTGTACTTATCATAAGTCGGGTCCACTTGTACTGTGATCATCTTTTTGGACTCTTCTGAAGTAAAGCCATTAGAGACCAACATTTAAAAGATGTACATCAATTGCAATTTTTCCTAAAATGGAATGCAAGAAAGGTATGGCTAGGGCTCAAAAACTGAATTGGGGTTTTGTGGATAAGTGAGCTATTGTCAAAACCCACAAAAGCCTTGGGAGCCCACGAAAGATGTACATCAACTATTCTTCCTAATGGAATGTGGAAGTATGGCTTGGGGGGAAAAACTGAGTGGCTTGTGGATTTAGCTATCTGTCAAAACCTGACCTATAGATGGTTGGGATCATTTTTGGTAGAATGCTAGAATGACCATTCCACACACTCTGTGGATGTTAACTCTAAAAATGGTAGACAGGTGGGCAGATTACTCAGTGCAGTGGGAGCAGAGGTGGTATTCAGAAGGTTCTGACCAGTTCTGGAGAACCAGTAGCAGAAATTTTGACTAGTTCAGAGAACCGGCAAATACAACCTCTGATTGGCCCCACCCCCATCTATTCTCTGCCTCCTGAGTCCCAGCTGATTGGCTGGGTCTTCTTTTATTGCCCTGAACAGGAGAATGGAGCTGGTAGTGGGGTGGGGAGGGAATGAGAATTTGCAGTATCCTTCCCCTGCCATTCCCACCAAGCCACACCATGCCCACCAAGCCACGCCCACAGAACCAGTAGTAAACAAATTTTGAATCCCACCACTGAGTAGGAGAGCCCTTTCTCTCTTCAACCTGCCAATACTATCCTTTTTTTCATCCCTTTAGAGTCATTTATATAGAGTAATGGATTTAGGGCTCTTCTGCAAAAACTCCAGAAAACATGCTGACACATGTATGGGGACATACGAATGGGAAGTGGAATCTCTCTTCCACTTCTTCATCCTATTACCTACTTCAGTTCTTTTTGGGGTTTTTAAATATGGGTTCAATGCACTTTCAGAAGTTTAGTAAACTCATAAAAAGTATTCTCTTCTTCTTACCACACGGCCTGGTAGCTTGCGGGTCAGCTGGATGAGGTGACAGGAGAAGGTGAGGCTCAGTAGGTTTCCAATCTTATGGATCAATGTAGTGAAACCAGTGGATTCCTCTCCATGTCTGTTGCCACCTCACCAGTGATGGTATTCGACCGGTTCTGCCCAGTTTTGGAGAGCCAGTAGGAGCGATGAGCTGTGTAAACCGAACTGGTTCTCTCGGCTTATCTAATGGCTCTGCTGTTGGGCCCAACCGGGCTCTCATACTCACCTTTATCTGCTGAATTTGAAGCGCAGCTGCTTTGCGCGTCACAGAATAGTGCCGCGTGGCAGCTGCTGAAGTGACCGGGAGATCGTTCAGGCTTGCAGGAGGCAAGGTAAAACACCTCTGCACCTGCGCACACGCCTCTGCAAAGTGTGTGCACACACACAAAGCGCGCCCACCAAACCACACCCACCAAACCGGTGGCAACAGTATTTGAATCCCACCACTGCACCTCACCCAGTTCTAGCAGCTTTTAGATATTCTTTGGGACCTCAAAATCTTACTTTTGCCATTCATTTATCTGATTACCACAGCTTATTTACATCACCTATATATGACCTTTTCATAGCTGACTAACAAACAAAATTGTTAATCGAAAGCCATTCTGGGAAAGCAAAGAAAAAAGAAAAAAAAAAGATTAGCAAGAAATCAATATGGTCATATAGAAACTATTTTTCATTAGCTAAAACTAGGAAGTAATAGTTGTATTACTTAAGCTGAATACAAAGGAGCATGAGCAAATATAACATTAGAAAGGCCAAAAATGTAAAATGACAGGTAATTATTGATACAAAGTAAGGAAGGATGTAATGAAAGGGGAGGCTTTTGAAATCTCTTTAAAGCAGGGGAGGGAAATGGCAGATGCAAGACTGCTGAAATACAAGGGAGCTAAAACATAAAGGGATAATAAAATTGAAGTTAAACCAGGCTTGCAGTGATCAGGAAGCAACCTGCCTGTATTGAGAAGATAGAAGTAAGTGAATGCCTTCCGTTAACGTGAATACATGTGTGTATGTGTGCTAGAAGAACCAAAATGAAATTCACTCTGTGAAGTATAAGATGAAAGATTTGCCATAGTAACCAAGGAGTCAGAGGCAATTATGTCTTCTACCTTCTGGAAAATGGGAAGATCTTAGAGGAGTAGGGTCAGATTAGCATAAGCCTAAAAATTCTTGCTCAAAAAGCTGTCTGAAATCACTCTGTCATGTGATAAATCTGAGTGGTCACACAACATAAATTACAGAATTAAAGATTAAGAATAACGCAACTGGTTATTACTCCTACAAAGAATGAAGCCCATAACAAAGATATGTGGTTGGTTCTAACCTTGCTTTTAGGAAGTAAAATGGTATGTTTCTTGAAAAGGTATGAGTGAGTTGCGGTGGCTCAGTGGCTAAGACGCTGAGCTTGTTGATCAGAAAGGTCAGCAGTTCAGCAATTCGAATCACTAGCACCACATAACAGAGTGAGCTCCTGTTACTTGTCCCAGCTTCTGCCAACCTAGCAGTTCAAAAGCATGTAAAAATGCAAGTAGAAAAATAGGGACCACTTTGGTGGGAAGGTAACAGCGTTCTGTGTGCCTTTGGCATTTAGTCATGCCAGCCACATGACCACAGAGACGTCTCCAGACAGCGCTGGCTCTTCGGCTTTGTAGTGAGATGAGCACTGCCCCCAGAGCCAGAAACGACTAGCATGTATGTGTGAGGGGAACTTTTATCTTTACCTATGAGTGGCTACTGTTATATAGGTTTTGGGCATATCCCGATCACTAATCTCCTGATACTTCTTGGATGTGAATGCCTCTGTCTACAGGAGCAGAACAGGGTTGGACCAGTTTGGACTAGTGCATCATACTAGAAACCAGTGTTAGTTCTTGTCCCACCTGAGGCATGAAAGCTAGTTGGGTGGCTTTGTGGTGGCCACTCTCTGTCTCAACCCACCTAATCTCACAGGGTTTTTGTTGTGGGGGACAACAAAAGTGGAAGGAAGGAAAGTGTGTTGGATATCTTCTCCACCTAAAGTTATTTATAAAAACCATAAAAGCAGGATAAAGATAAATGAATACATGAATACATAAAAAATTAAAATCTTGTCCTATAATTTGACATTAATGTGATAACTATTGGTTGCTGGCTATTTCTAAGCCTAATTCCAAGAAAATCACTGATCTTTAAAGCCTTAAATCAGCTTTGCTCAACTTGTTTCCATCCCGGTAGTAGTCTACAACTCCTATAAATCAGTGTCTAAGTCCCTTATTAACTTCTCCACATATTTAGATCTACAGAGCACTAGCTCTGTTTAGCCTTCATCACTTGACATAAAATAGATGGGCAAATATATCACCCACTGAGGTCTCCGTCATGGCACCTGCTTTTCTGAAATATCCATTTGAGTCTCTCTCTCTTTCTCTCTAATCTGCCCCTATGCCTGGTTCATCAGAAGACCAGGATTTTCTTCAAATACTCGTGTAAACTTGAGATTCCTTCTGCTCTCAGAGCTATCACAGCATATGAGCTGATGAGAACTTGGTCAGCAGTCGCCAATGATCGGAGTGATGCTCATGCAAGGCAAACTCCTTAAACCAGGGGTCTCCAACCTTGGCAACTTTAAGACTTGTGGACTTCAACTCCCAGAGTTGGTGGCTGAGGAACTCTGGGAGTTGAAGTCCGCAAGTCTTAAAGTTGCCAAGGTTGGAGACCCCTGCCTTAAACTATAGCTCCGCATCCCCTCTCCAAAGTAAAGGGTATTTTGTTCACAAGGAATAGAACATCATCATCTCTGATCTTTCAATAACAGTTAAAGTAAGAATGTAAACTTTTACCATTGGACCAGTTTGGTTGCCAATGGTTATCCCAAAGGTGTTTTTTCAGGAGGCAACTGGACTTTCTTGTTTTTTTCTTTTCTTTCGAAGAGGTTTCGCTTCTCATCCAAGAAGCTTCTTCAGCTTTGACAGGATAATGGGGAATGGAAGGATTTATATTCCTTGCAGACAGCTGGTAATCTGCATCCTTTTAGAGCAGGGGTGTCAAACTCGTGTCGTCATGGCCTCATCACATGACATATCGGGATTTTATCCCCTTCACTAAACCAGGTGTGGGCATGGCCAGCACATGACTCCTCTGCCCCACGAGCCGGGAGTTTGACACCCCTGTTTTAGAGGGTCGTTGAAGCACTTGGAGGTTTATCTGTGTCCTCAGGATCACCTGAATAGTGCTAATGGTTCCTGCAGCCTGCATTTTTTTCCTCTGGAAATCCATTCCTACTCCCACACCATTCAAAGGGTGTTCATGCCTTCCATTTCCCCACTATCCTGTCAGAGCTGAAGAAGCTTCTTGGATGAGAAGCAAAAGGTCTTCAGAAGAAAAAACAAGAAAGTCCAGTTGCCTCCTGAAAAAGCTCCTTTGGGACAACCATGACCTGAATGACTGAGAATCTCTCTAGACATTTTGCCAATGGTTGCCATTTATTTATTTATTTATTTATTTATTTAAACAATTATTAGATAACAGGTATAAGTATAAGCATGGTTATAAATGCATGAAATGGCTATGAGTAAGAAAAAAAGAAACAATAGGGCAGGGACGGTAGGCATGTTTTGGTGCGCTTATGCACGCCCCCTATAGACCTCAGAAAACTGTAGCTTTTATTCATCTGAATTATTCACCTGACTTTTCTGGCCTTTCTTTGAAATAAATAAGTCTCCAAACAGATGTATTAAATGACAAACCTGATTTCAACTTCCCTCTTCGAAAAATCTACCCAGATTTTGAATCCACCACCACTGATGGCAAAACTAGCAGAAAATTCTGCAGCACTAGCATTAACTATAATTAACAGAGTTATTATAATTTGTGAACATTTATTTATTTATTTTATTTATTTATTTGATTTGTCAATTGTTTACAAGATAATAAGTATAAGTGTAGACATAGTTATGAATACATGAAATGGGTACATATAAGAAAAATAAAGAAAAATAAAATAAACAATAGGACAGGGATGGTAGGCACATTGGTGCGCTTATGCACGCCCCTACAGACCTCTTAGGAAAGGGGTGAGGTCAATAGTAGACAGTCTAAGATTAAAGTTTTTGGGGTTTGGGGAAGAAACCACAGAGTCAGGTAGAGTATTCCAGACATTGACCACTCTGTTGCTGAAGTCGTATTTCCTGCAATCAAGCTTGGTGCGGTTTATCTTTAGTTTGTATCTATTTTGTGCTCTTGTATTGTTATGACTGAAGCTGAAGTATTCATTGATAGGTAGGACATTGCAATATATAATTTTATGTACTATACTTAGATCGAACCAAAGGCAGCGTAGTTCTAGGTTATCTAGGTCTAGAATTTCAAGTCTGGTGGCATAAAGTATTCTGCTAGGAGTAGAGAAGTGGAGGACTCTTCTCGTAAAATATTTCTGAACTTTCTCAATTGTATTAATATCAGATATGTAATGCAGGTTCCAGACTGATGAGCTGTATTCAATATTGGTCTAGCAAATGTTTTATATGCTCTAGTTAGTAGAGTGATATTACCAGAGAAAAAGCTATGCAGGATTAGGTTAACAACTCTTAATGCCTTTTTGGCTATGTAGTTACAGTGGGCTCTAGCACTTAGACCATTTGAGATGAGTACTCCAAGGTCCTTGACAAAGTTTTTGTCATCAACAAAGTCTTTACTATTCAGCTTGTATTTTTTTTTTATTTTTTTTTTGCCAATTTGTAAGATAGAGCATTTATTTGCTGAGATTTGAAGTAGCCATTTGTTTGACCATTCTGACACATAGTCGAGGTCTTTTTGAAGGGTAGCAGCATTGTCAGTGGTGTTGAATAGCTTTACATCAGTAGCAAAAAAAACGAAGTTGCTCTTAATATAATCACAGATGTCATTAATGTAGAGTATGAAGAGAGTTGGTCCTAGAACACTGCTTTGGGGGACACCACTGTTGACAGGTACAGGATTTGATAGGACGCTCCCAATTTTGACCATTTGTTGCCTGTTTGACAGGAATGTTTCTATCCAGTTATGCAGGTATCCAGAGATACCATAAAACCTTAGTTTTAGGAGTAGTTTGTCATGTACCACTGAGCCAAAGGTTTTACAGAAGTCTATGTAAATTGTGTCTATTGCTTTGCCCTGATCGAGTTGTGTAGTCCATATGTTTTTACAGTGTAAGAGTTGCAGATTACAGGACAGTTTCCTTCTGAAACCAAACTGTTTGTTAGAGAGTAGGTTGTTTGTCTCTAAGTGGAGAATAATGGATTGGTTATTAATTGATTCTATGACTTTACAGGTGACGCAGCATAAAGAGATTGGTCTGTAATTTTCAACTAGGCTGGGCTCTCCCTTTTTGAAGATGGGAATGACTGGGGTTAGTGACCATAGATTTGGCAAGGAGCTGGTCCTGAAAGATTTTTCAAAGATTATGCTTAGAGGTTCAGCTATGGTAGTGGATAGCTTTTTTAAGAAGTAGGCACAAACTATGCCCGGTCCAATAGATAAAGATGATTTTAGATTGTATAGTGCTTTTTCAACATTGTCTTCTGTAAAATCGATATGTATTAGATCATTGTAGTTGTCTGTGGTTCGACTAAGAAATATTGGGCATGATCCATTGCTGTTTACAAATACTGAGCCAAAGAATGCATTAAAGATGGACCTTGAGTCTTTTAGTTTGTTGTTTACTAAATTGTAGAAAGCATGGGTGGAATTGGTGCGTAGAAGGTTTTCCTTTTGTTTAGTGTGATAATTGGTACATTCAGTCTTTATCTGGTAGCTTTTAAAGTTGGCAACATGACCAGATTTGTTTTTCCGCCAAAGGGATTTCTTTTTGGATTGGAACTTTCTTATTGTTATGGGTAATTTGTTTTTTCTGGTTTCTGGAGTTGTTATTGGTACATATAGTGTGATGACTCTTTTGACTTCAAGTAAAAATATGTTGTAATGGTCTTCAACAGTATTGCATCCAGTGAATAGAATTTGCCAATTAAGAGATGAGAGATCATTGTCTATAAGATCGTAGTTGCCTTTTTTGAAGTTATAATTGGGGATCCTGTCATTATGGTGATTTTTGTGAGGACATATGTTGAGACAAAAGTCAATCATGCTGTGGTCACTGTTGGAAAAGGGTTCATTAATTTGTATTCCATAAATTGAATTCAAATTGTTGCAGAAGATGAGATCGAGGCAGTTATTAAGTCTAGTATTGTTGGTTGCTAGTTGTTCCAGTCCTAGTGTGGTAATGGCATTGTACAAGTGTTGTATGAATGAGTTCAGATGTACATTCATTTAGCGTCCAATTTATAAGAGGTAAGTTGAGATCACCAAGAAAAATGAGAGGGTATGGGCAGGAGGCAGATCATATCAGTAGTGAAGTTAGCTTGGTTGCATGAATTATATCATAGTCAGGGGCACGATAGCAAAGTAAGAAGCGGATTGAGATGTTTAAGGACAGTTCACAGATGGTAGTCTCAGGAAGAGCAAGCTCTTGTATGATTTGGATCTTTTTTATTTATTTATTTATTTATTTGATTTGCCAATTGTTTACAAGATAATAAGTATAAGTGTATACATAGTTGTGAATACATGAAATGGGTACATATAAGAAAAATAAAAGAAGAAAAAGAGAAACAATAGGACAAGGACGGTAGGCACGTTGGTGCGCTTATGCACGCCCCCTACAGACCTCTTAGGAAAGGGGTGAGGTCAATAGTAGACAGTCTTAGGTTAAAGTTTTTGGGGTTTGGGAAGAAACTACAGAGTCGGGTAGAGTATTCCAGACATTGACCACTCTATTGCTGAAGTCGTATTTCCTGCAATCAAGTTTGGTGCGGTTAACTTTGAGTTTGTATCTATTGTGTGCTCTTGTGTTGTTATGGTTGAAGCTGAAGTATTCATTGACAGGTAGGACATTACAATGTATGATTTTATATACCATGCTTAAATCAGACCGAAGGCAGGCGTAATTCAAGGTTTTCTAGTTCTAGAATTTCAAGGCATAAGGTATTCTACAATGAGTAGAGGAGTGGAGAACTCTTCTTGTGAAATATTTCTGGACTTTCTCAATTGTGCTAATATCAGATACGTAATGTGGGTTCCAGACTGATGAACTGTATTCGAGTATTGGTCTAGCAAATGTTTTGTATGCTCTGGTTAGTAGTGTGATATTACCAGAGAAAAAGCTACGTAGGATTAGGTTAACAACTCTTAATGCCTTTTTGGCTATGTAGTTGCAGTGGGCTCTAGCACTTAGATCATTAGAGGTGAGTATTCCAAGGTCATTTACAGAGCTTGGGTCATCAACAAGATCTTGACTATTCAGCTTGTATTTTATTTTCTGATTTTTTTGCCAATATGTAAGACAGAGCATTTATTTGTTGAGATTTGAAGTTGCCATTTGTTTGACCATTCTGATACATAGTCAAGATCTTTTGTAGGGTAGCAGTATTGTCTGTGGTATTGAACAGCTTTACATCATCAGCGAAAAGAGCAATTGCTCTTAATATGATCACAGAGGTCATTTATGTAGAGTATGAAGAGAGTTGGTCCTAGAACACTGCCTTGGGGACACCACTATTGACAGGTACAGAATTTGATAGGGACGCTCCCAATTTTGACCATTTGTTGTCTGTTTGCCAGGAATGCTTCTATCCAGTTATTCAGTTGTCCAGAGATACCATAGGATTTTATTTTTAGGAGTAGTTTGTCGTGTACCACTGAATCAAAGGCTTTACAGAAGTCTATGTAGATTGCGTCTATTGCTTTGCCCTGGTCGAGTTGTGTCGTCCATATGTTTTGCAGTGTAAGAGTTGCAGATTACAGGATAGTTTTTTCTGAAACCAAATTGTTTATTGGAGAGTAGGTTGTTTGTCTCTAAGTGGAGGATGATGGATTGGTTAATAATTGATTCCATGACTTTACAGGTGACGCAGCATAAGGAGATTGGTCTGTAATTTTCAACTAGGCTTGAGTCTCCTTTTTGAAGATGGGGATGACTGTGGCTTGTGACCATAGGTTAGGCAAGGAGCTGGTCCTGAAAGATTTTCAAAGATTATGCTTAGAGGTTTGGCTATGGCAGTGGATAGCTTTTTAAGAAGTAGGCACATATTCCATCCGGTTTTAGATTTAGAGACTTTTCATAGAATATAGCAACTCCACCACCTCTATGGATCTCGCGATCTGACCGAAAAACTTGATATTCTCTTGTGGTGGTAATGGAGTCTGGGAAAGATGCATTTAACCATGTCTCACAGACAAAAAAAAGGTCAAATGTGGCTGAGCTTACAAGGATGAGGAATTCATGCATTTTTTTTGTGAGGCTTCTTGCATTAAGTAGTTTGCATTTAAGATATGAAGTTGTGGGTCTGGAGGAAGTAAGGGGCATGCATCCCTAACATTGGATGTTTAGGTGATGGATATTGTGATGTGGGTTGAGGCTCTTGCTTTTGATACAGTCAGCATGGTAATCAATGTATAGATTAGTATTACCTAATTTATGTAATCTTTTGAGCTCAGAACGTAGTTTCTGGGATCGTACATGTTGCTGTAAGGTTAGATCAGGGCGAGAACGTAGATTCTTATGGTTGTTGTTGTTCTTTGCGAGTGAATTTATTGAGAAAATGAATTTGCGTTTGCTTGCAAACAACTCTGCAGAGGCGTGGAATTATCAAGCTCAGGACCAACACGGGAAATATCAAGTATTTCTTCAGGGGAGATGGTTGATGCTTGATTTTCTCTGATGATGTTTCGAACATTAGAGATGTCATCATTGTCATTGACCTCTAGACCAAATAAGATGGCATTTGGTTGCTTCCGTTCATGCTCAACAGCTTCTTTGATGAGGATGGGGATATCAATATTTGTAGGATTTTTTTTATTTTTTTTTGTGGATTGGGTTTTGGTTGCGGTTGTTGAGTAAATATATGGTCTGTAGATGTTTGATATTTATTTTTTAGTGCTGTCTCTTTTTTTTCAAGGTTTGCCAATCTAGTTTGTATAGTGTCCAGGGATGCTACAATGGTGTCAAGGGATGTTATATGTGTTTCAGTGGCATCGACTCTTTCAAACAGGGTAATGTATTTTTCTAGTTTGGGTCTGCATGGCAGACAGAAATATGGAAAAGCATTGGCAGATGCTTTTAGGAATAGAGCCATTTGCTTGGGTAATCCTAAGCAATTATGGTGAGCGTAGTTGTTACAAAGAGAACATTTGATATAATCTTCATTCTCCTTTAAAGATTCCTTACAAATAAGGCAAGAGCAAGAGTTTTGTGGTTCTTTAGTAGGGGTTTCTTTCTTTTTAGGTTGGATTGGATTGTTTTGGATTGTTTTCCTGGCATGCTGGGTTTGGTGAGATGGTTTGTTGATTAAGTTGTTCAATCAAACAAGGTATTGTGGTAATCGATAAAGTAATATCATGCCAAACAGTCTATTATACTAATCACACTAGTCAATTAATTTAACTAATCAATAATCACCCTAATAATTAATTACACTAATCAATAAACATACTAGTCAATTAATTGTCCTAAACATTAATTTGCACTAAACATACTAATCATACTAATATTCAAAATAGTTAACCAAACTAATCAATAACCACTAGTCTATGATAATCTATAATAATATATTGCTTACTAATGATAAATAATTGCAAAAATTAATTAATCATTTAGTAAGATCAGTTAATCAATTAAACAGAGTTATATTGGGAAAAATTAGGACAGGAAGAGAATAATGGGAGGAAGAGGAGAAGATTTGGTTTGGATGGTCCTGGGGGGTATAGGAAGAGGGCATATATTAGGTTGGAAGTATAGATGAAAGTCTTTTGGCAGAAGGTTACTCTTTACTTGTTTCTTCAGATCTTCAGTTAGTGATTTTTGGGAACCAGATCTGTCTTCACACGGATCTTCTTGTCTTCGGGCATGTATTAGGCTGAAGGTAACTATGAAAGTCTTTTGGCAGAAGGTTAATCTTCACTCGTTACTTCAAATCATCAGCTAGCACTTAGGGATTAGGTCTGTCTTCTCACGGATGCCCTTGTCTTTGGTCAGTGATCTTTGAAATTAGGCTACTGCATGAATTAGCAGGGCTGCGCTCTGAGATCAGGACTTCCGATGTGGGATTTGACGATAGCAGATGATCGATGATGTAGGCAGCAGTTTGGGCAGCAGTTTTACTGGAAGGTTTGCGCTCTGGAATCAGGCTCTCAGCCATTGGAAGTTCAGCGGTTGGAGCTCTGCCAACGATCGAGGCTCAACGGGTTTAGGGCTACAGCACTGCCTTAGAAATTAGGAGCTTCGGCTCCTCGGGATCTCCGGTGCAGGTGATGTTTATAGGTTTTTATAGGTGGGAAAGGCTCCAACGGGCTCTGGGCTACAGCATTTTGAAGGAAACAGTAGCTCCGGTGCTCTGGGATCCCCAGCCCAAGCAGTCCTTCAGGGTGGCCACAAGGATGGCAAATACTCCCGAAACCAGTCCTCAGTCACAGGATTGGGTGATTTTTGCTGATAACTGATTCAGGTGGCAACCTTACAGAGTCTCTTTTGATCGGGGATGAACAGCAAATCTTCCCACGATCAACTATTTATTTTAATCAGGAAGGGAAACGGTAGGGACCCACTTGTGATCAAATGACCATCGGAGCGAGAGCCTCACCTTGCTAGTTATATGCCGCCATCTTTGAACTTTGAGCTTTGAACTATCTACACTTGAGAAAAGATACTGGAGAGATTTGGAGACCTCTATTGTGACAAAAATCTGATAAAAGGAAAGTCTTTCTGGTAGAAAACTGTCTCTGGAGATTCTGCGCATACCTGTTTACTTCTCAATTGTCATTACCAAACATTTGCTGTTTATAATGGATGCTGGCCAGAGGTGGTATTCAGCAGGTTCTAACCAGTTCTGGAGAACTAGTAATAGAAATTTTGAGTAGTTCGGAGAACTGGAAAATACCACCTCTGACTGGCCCCACCTCATCTATTCTCTGCCTCCTGAGTCCCAGATGATAGGCTGGGTCTTCTTTTGTTGCCCTGCACAGGAGAATGGAGCTGGAAAGCAGGTTAGTGGGGTGGGGAGGGAATGGGGATTTTGCGGTATCCTTCTCCTGCCATGCCCACCAAGCCATGCCCACAGAACTGGTAGTAAAAAAAAATTGAGTCCCATCACTGATGCTGGCATTATGGTACACTGATGCAGTGTGTCAAGGACCACATCCATCCTCCTCCCAGGCTTCTGGAGGATAAATAAGAAGTGCTCCATAGGGCTCATAAAGAAATGATTCAAGAAAGTTACTAAGGTAGCCTGGAGTGTTTCCGTGTTAATTCCAGGTCTGTTGAGAGAGAAAAACGAGCACGATCCTTTCTGACCAATCATCTTTAGTTGCTCATAAGAAAAGAAAAATAAGCTTGTGTTTGTTTTTTTCTGCTGAATATTTTATCAAGTCATTATGAAAAATAAACACTCCTTTGTTTTAATATTAAGGGCTGATTTAGGTGCAGAACCAGTCAAGGGGACTGTTGTTTTTTTTCCAATGACAAAAATGACACCTCATTATCAAGAATCAAAGCATGCATTAGGTTTAATCCCTATCATCCATATTCACATATTCACACCTACAAGTACACCAGTGGTTAAGATTAAATAGGAACAGCTGGGAGATCACTGATTTATTCTATAGGAACTAATCATCCCAAGTCACAGCAAAAATGCTCAGAGAAGAAAAGGAATATTTCTTAATCAAGAGTAGATTCGTAACCATACTCCCAGATGCTCTGGATGACCTGCTAGAAAGATGAGATGTTCAAAAAAAGGGGGAAAAAAAGAAAAACTCAATAAATTACAGTGAAGAGAAATGTGCCTGGATGGAATTCTGGGCAAATATTTACTTTCCAAAAAGCAAGCTCACTCTGTGTCTTTCCAGCAAAGGAGAACAAAGACAAAGCAAGCTCAAACTAGGCAAGATAAGAGTTTGTCTTTTTTTTTAAGGTGAGAGAGAGAGCTAATGACATTGCTACAGGTAGTCCTTGACTTGCAACTGAGCACATTTCTACTGCTAAGCAAGATGGTTGTTAAGTGAATCTGGTTCCCCTTTTGACTTTGTTGGTCGGAAGGTTCCAAAAGTTGATCACATGACCCTGGGACACTGAAAAACCATCATAAATATGAACCAGTTGCCAAGCATCTGAATTTTGGTCATGTGACCATGGGGATGCTTGCAATGGCTGTAAGTGTGAAAAATGGCCCTAGATCCCTTTTTAGAGTCCCATTGTAACTTCAAATAGTCACTGAATGAACCATTGTAAATCAAGGACTACCACAGTATCAACAGTAGAGACCTTCAAATTTGTGGGTTCTACTGTATCACATGACCTAAAATGGACACCTAATATCAAAAACGTCATCAAAAAAGCACAACAAAGAATGTTCTTTCTGCACCAACTCAGAAAGCTCAAACTGCCCAAGGAGCTACTGATACAGTTCTACAGAGGAATTATTGAGTCTGTCATCTGCACCTCTATAACTATCTGTTTTGGTTCTGCAACCCAACAAGACAGACATGGACTCCAGAGAATAATTAGGACTGCAGAAAAAAACAATTACTACCAACCTGCCTTCACTTGAGGACCTGTATACTGCATGAGTCAAAAAGAGGGAGGGCTGTGAAAATTTTTACAGACCCCTCACATCCTGGACAAAAACTGTTTCAACTCCTACCATCAAAACGACGCTATAGAGCACTGCACACTGGAACAACTAGACACAAGAACAGTTTTTTTCCCGAAAGCCATCACTCTGCTAAACAAATAATTCCCTCAACCCTGTTCAACTATTGCAAAGTCTGCACTACTATTACTATTAATCTTGTCATCACTCCTTATCATCCATCCCCTCCCACTTGTGACTGTATGACTGTAACTTTGTCACTTGTATCCTTATGATTTATATTGACCGTTTCCTAGTACGACTTGATTGTTGATTGTACCCTATGACTATGATTAAGTGTTGTACGTTATGATTCTTGATTCTTGACAAATGTACCTTTTCTTTTATGTATACTGAGAGTATTTGCACCAAGACAAATTATTTGTGTGTCCAACCACACTTGGCCAATAAAGAATTCTATTCTGTTCTATTCTATTCTATTCTATTCTATTCTATTCTATTCTATTCTATTCTATTCTATTCTATTCTATTCTATTCTATTCTATTCTGTTCTGTTCTGTTCTGTTCTGTTCTATTCTATTCTATTCTATTCTATTCTATATTTAGCTACTGACTGGGATGAAGGGAGTTCATAGTTTCGCTATGGCTTTCAGACTTGTATCTTCTGACTCAGGAGATGGAAGGGTAAATTTCTGAAGCCACAGAGATGATGGACATGATATAGATGTCATGCGTGGGAACTTCTGGCAAGTGGGGTCATCCAGAACCAGCAGTGAGATTTGTCCTCCCTAATAAGAATAAATTCTGGAAGGAGAATTTAACTATAGTACATGCTTTTTCTTTAGCAGCTTCAATCATATGCTTGGGTAAGCACTGGACCTCCTCATCTCATAGCCACTAATCTTTTCCTCCTCTTTTTGAATTCAAGGCACACCAGGTCCACTTCCTCCTCCCAGTTGCTAGGCTCTTGATGTTTTTTTTTTTTTTTAAAGCTGCACAGGGTGGAATTCCCGGTTGCTAAGCAAAAGCATGTCCCACCTCATCCTTGTTTGGTATTTCAATTCTAAATAAAGAACCCACAAATATTTTTCATGTGCCATGTGTTTGCCTTTATTTGCCTTAACTTTGGCAAGAATAGTCAAGGAAAAGGATGTGTATTCCTAGTTTTGTTCATTCCTAAAACTAATGATAGGGAACGTGATGTTTCCCTAGAGCCTTGGAGCACAATGTCAATAAGAAAGAAGTGAATGTCTCTTGTTATGGGTTTTCTTTTCCTGTATGCTTGTAGTCCTGAATGTTCTTTAAAGAGCAGAATTCTTGTATTTATAATTTCAGTTTTGCATGCCCTGGTAGAAGTCCATTGTAACTTGAAATGGGTCACTAAGCAATCAGTTTTAAGTCAAAGACAATCTGCAAGCAATCTTTTTTTTCCCTTTTCCACACATAATTATTAGTCATATTTACTTTCTGTACAGTTTCACAGGATGATGCAGTTCAAACTGGGAGTAAGGAGAGTATAAAGCTCATTGATAACCTACTGCATTGATAAACTGGGGGGCGTGATGTCATCACAAGGGGTCCACGAAGGTTTGAAGAAAGGTTATGATCTAAATCTTGAGTTAAAACCTGGGGCTCTATGGTCATGGTCCATGGCCACAAAAGGTATTTCAAGAGTGTGGTGGTGTGAAGAAGAGATTGAGAACTGCTGTCCTGCTAAATGGTTTGAAAATTTCTGGCATGAAAGCTATTTGAAGAGTTTCACCTCCTGGCACAGAGCAAGGAATAAATTAACTGCACAGGGAAAGCATTTATAGAATCGGTATGTTTAATTCTAATCTGCTGCCATTAGACTGTTTCTGTGATACTGTAGTGATTTAGCAGGGGAGTTGAAAGAGTATTAAAATTGGTAAGATGATAAACAGACCATGGCAATATAAGGAGGCCTTGCCCCTTTTGAGCCCTGTGTGTTCATCGTGACTATCCATCTTGCCATCTTTTAGAACTGGTGAAATTTAGTTGCCATTAGAGAAGGGGTGTCAAACTCAAGGCTCGCAGGCCGAATCTGGACCATGGGATGCTTAGAAAGGCCCATGGGGCTTCGTGGACCGGCCCACAATGCCTCTGCCACTGACAATGAAGCTTTGAAGATCTGTTTGTGGCCCTCCCGAGCTCCATTTTCACTGGCAAAGCGCTGCAGGAGGCCGTTGCAGCTGAAAACAGAATCTGGGAGGGGTGCCCCCGACACGAGTGACATTGACCTGGCTACACCCATCCCGGCCACCCCCACCCACCCCCAAGGTCAAACACAACCCTGATTTGGTCTTCAGTGAAATCGAGTTTGACACTTTTGCATTGGAGGCTTTACCCAACAACACATATTATAAAACAGATAAAACAAGATAGGATAATCTAGATTGGGATCAGGTAGGATTGAAACTAAAAAGTAGTTGTAGGTCTTTTTTAAGATCATGCCTTTTATTCTGATGTAAGCCAAGAGCCTATTGAAGAATTTTATATAAGTTATCAAAATTAACTTCAGACAAGGGCCAGCAAAAAAATGCAAAGCAAATGACAATATCAAAGGAACTTAGTCTTTGAGGTATATAATCTGCTGCATTATTAAAGCTAGGTGACAGAACCTGCAATGTTGTTTGTGGCTTAAAAGTCTATATTGGCTAGTAGGAAGACCATATAATGATTCTCTGACTATCCTGGCCTTGTGAATAAAAAGAGGAGAAATTACAATTGAAACAAGGCCAAAAAACCTACAAAGTAAAAGCACATCTGTAATCTTTTCAATTACTTCCATACCACAAGGCACAAGCAGCATTTACAGAAAAAAGTTGTTGCAACCTGCCCTTGGAAAGATCCAGCAGGGTTTACATTAGACGAGTATAAGGATAAAATGCCCTGGCTCTCCTCTCAAATATAGTTGGGGTCCTATATATAAACTGGAAAGCTGAATGCAATTGTCTGTTTTGGCCTCCAGGAAATAAATTAAGAGGCTGTAAATTAACCACAGGTCAAAGATAAACAAGTTCAGGCTTTTTTTGCCGCTAAAAGTTAACCAATCTTTTTTCCCCATCAAGTATTTTTTTTATTAGTTTATCTTTTAAAAAAAGTTCATTCACAATACCTCTGAGGACAGATTGTGTTCATGATCCAAAAGGCAAGCCTCAGATCAAGACTCATAAGCTATCAATCAGGCAACACATCCAAAGGAGATACAAAGAGAAAAGGTGAGAAAAAAAATCTAAGGGCCAAAACCCAACAAGGCAAGCTTTTTTTACAAGCAAGGGTTAAATTTTAGATGAGTTATTCCCAGTACTGTCCAGAGTGGGCAAGAACAATAAATAAGCCACATTGAGCCTCTACTTGGTGCTTAGCTGAAACTGATCAAGCAGTAGATCGGTCTGATCTAAGTATAGTATATAAAATTATACATTGCAATGTCCTACCTGTCAATGAATAGTTCAGCTTCAACCATAACAATACAAGAGCAAACAATAGATACAAACTCAAGGTAAATCGCACCAAACTTGATTGCAGGAAATACGACTTCAGTAACAGAGTGGTCAATGTCTGGAATACTCTACCTGACCCTGTGGTTTGTTCCCCAAACACCAAAAACTTTAACCTTAGACTATTGACCTCACCCCTTTCCTAAGAAGTCTGTAGGGGGTGTGCATAAGCGCACCAACATACTTACCATCCCTGTCCTATTGTTTCTTTTTTATTTTTATTTCTTTTATTTTTCTTATATGTATCCATTTCCTGTATCCATAACTATGTTTATACTTATACCTATTATCTTGTAAGCAATTGACAAATCTTATAATTGCTTGACAAAATAAAAAAATAAAAAAAATAAAGTAAATAAATATCTGCTTTCCTGAACATCCTAACGTACAGGGATGGGATACTACGGGTATAACAACCGGTTTGGTGATTGCGCGCTTCGCGTTTAAAAAAAGCTCTAATACTTACCTTCTACTGCAGTGCCTGTGAATAAAACAGCTGAGGTGCGGCAAATCGCTCTGCCGCACAAATCAGCTGTGCTCTAACAAAAGGAAATAAAGCACAGGAAAGAGCAGGGGAGGTGGGGGGGGCTCACATGCTCGTCTCAGCGAACCAGTTCGCTGCCAGCTGATCTTTGGAGCAAGGGGTTCACCCAAACTGGTCCGAACCGGTAGAATCCCACTCCTGCTCACGTGCCTTTTGGCTAGGCTCTCCCATTTGTGAAGTTTATCTCTCGGAGCCTGGATCTTTGTTCGGTGCTTCTGCCATTTACTAAATTTTTGAACTTCTGAGTCTGGGTTACTGTCGGTGAGTATGTGCAAGGAGTCCTATGAACTTGTTGGCCGGTTCAAAAGCAGAGTTGGGGGACAGGGAGGGATTGGGGGGCTTATAGGTACCAGCACTGCTGGATTCTTCAGTGATAGGACTGTCTGCACTTGATGCTTTTGACTCCACTTCCTCCTCATCTGAAGGCACATCCCCTAACAGGACTCTAATGTGCAGTTCTAACTCCAGACAGCGATGTGAAATCAGTTCTATGACCAGGGCCCTATTTAATGTACATAAATTAGCAGGAAGTAGGCCACAAGATGTTATTTTTGTGGATACAGGTGTTCTTCCAGCTGGATTGGAAATTACCATAAAATGAAGTCCGAGAGCCAGATGGAAACCCATTTAAGTTTAATCTAGTGGTTAATTGCTGCTATTCAAACTGTACAGAAGAGAAAGTAGATACCATTAGAAATTCAAGATGACCCTGATTCTTCATAACACAATGCAATAAAAGTCGGGACAGTATGGAATATCTTTATAAGCCCTTCCTTCCCATATAAAAGTCTCCCCCTCCAAATGTACATGAACAGAGCAGGCAGTATGATTCCACACAACTTCCTTACTTGTTGTGATGTACATCTATTAAAGCTTTAGTATTAGCTGCTAATTCCTTGGTGTTCTGGCATGTCAGTCCTCAAGAATCAGATGGAATTTGGTCTATATTTGGTCTATATAAATTTGTTATTTGTGTTTTTTATTTAATTGAGTGAGACTACAATCATTTAAAGAAAAATAAAAAGGCAATTGCAAAGTAAAATCTTTAGAACAATTGTGCAATCTACAACTCAGGAAGAATGAGATACGAGTGTTTCCTTGAAAAGTGCAAATGACTGGCACCTCCATAGAGCACAATAGGAAAATTCTACATTGCTTCTGCAGAGAATGAAAGTACAGGGTAATAGTTTGTTATTCAGCTCTTAGGTGTGCTAAGCTTCAACCAATACACAATATCTTTTCCATGACTATGTTAGCAGAATTATGACATTTAATGCAGTGTTTGAATCAATAGAGCTAGTGCCATATATCAGTTAGGCTTCTCTACTTAAGGAGTGACCTCTTAACAGATACCCAGAGATCAAAACAGAGAGGAAAATGGAATGGTATGAAACTCTAATGCATCCTGCCAGAAAAGAGCCTTTGAACATAGAACTAAAATCAATTTATTTATCTGGCTCATTTTTATACTCCAATACTCCCAGCAAAGGCAGCCTGCAGCAGTTAAAAATTCCAATAAATAACCATCAAAGAATACATATAAAATAAAATAACAGTATTATAAAGCAACATTGAAACATAAAACAACATGACATCAAATCATCAAATGATAAATAAAGCAAAGCAACCCAGAATAGACAGTGTCAACAAAAAGCCCAACAGTAGATTAAAACCTGGCTTCAGTAGGGGAAAGGCTGGAGTACAGAAATACATTTTGAGGATGTTCTTTAAAACATGCCAGGAAGGGAACTGGCAACACTCCTGGGGGACGAGGCACTAAAAAGCCCTAACTTGCACTGATTCAAAATATACATCCTTCTGGGGCACTATGAGTAGAGATCCTTATGTTATGAATATGACGTGCGATGGCTCAGTGGTTAAGATGCTCAGCGGTTAAGATGCTAGGCTTTCAGCTGCAAAGTCAGCTCCCCAGGTTCGAAACCTGAGAGCTGTATGGTGGGGTGAGCTCACTTTACTTACCCCAGCTCCTGCCCATCTAGCACTTCAAAAGCATGCAAATGCAGGTAGAAAAATAGGTACCACTTCAGTGGGAAGGTAACAGTGTTCCATGTGCCTTGATGTATAGTCAAGGTGGCCATATTGACCATGGAAATGTCTTCAGGCAATACTAGCTTCCTTGGTTAAGAAGTTACAGATTACAGATTAACAGAGTTGCAAGGGACCTTGTAGGTCATCTAGTTCAATCCCCCACCCAAGCAGGAGACCCTACACTATTTCTGACAAATGGCAGTCCAATCTCTTCTTAAAAGCCTCCAGTGATGAAGCTCCCACAACTTCAGAAGGCAAGTTGTTCTGTTGGTTGATTGTTCTCACTGTCAGAAAATTTCTCCTTATTTCTAGGTTTAATCTCTTCTTGATCAGTTTCCATCCATTATTCCTTGTCTGTCTTTTGGGTGCCTTGGAAAATAGCTTGACCCCTTCCTCTCTGTGGCAGCCCCTCAAATATTGGAACACTGCTATCATGTGTTCCCTGGTCCTTCTCTTAGCTAGACTAGCCATGCCTGCTTCCTGTAACGATTCTTCATATGTTTTAATCTCCATTCCCATAATCATCCTGGTTGCTCTCCCTCTGCACTCTTTCTAGAGTCTCAGCATCTTTTTTTTTATAGTGTGTGGTCTTACTAAGGCTTTATAGAGTGGTATTAGTACCTCACTTAATCTTGATTGAATCCCTCTGTTAATGTGATTTAGGATTGCATTGGCTTTTTTGGCTGCCGCTGCACACTGCTGGCTTATATTTAGCTGGTTGTCCAGTAAGACTCCAAGATCCCTCTCATAGTTACTGCTATTAAGCCTGATTTCACTCAGTCTATATGTGTACTTTTGGTTTTCCTTGCCTAAGTGTAAGACTTTACTTTTCTCTACATTGAATTTCTTTTTTAAAAAATATTTTTTATTTTTATATTATTTTTTAAAAAAACATCTCTTTTGATGAACAATGTGGTTCCAGGTTTTTATATTTCAATACAAACATGACCATATATACATATTCATCTTTCATATTCAATTTCATATCATATTATTACTTATTCCATTTTCCTTTAAATATTCTCAAATATTCTTATATTCATTACTCTTATTTTACCCAATTCCAGATCATATTGTAGCTTCTTTCATTTTTCTTTAAATATTCTCATGTCTTGTTTTACAATATTATCTAAAATTCTTATTTCATTTCTATATTCATTACACATATTTACTTTTATCTGTCACATTTGCAAGTTTATCACATACTAATATTCCATTTATCAAAAGTCCCCTTTATTTGTCAATTCAAGCTTGCCACTCCTTTACCTTATACATTCCCCAATTTATTCCCTTTAAGTTATTATAAAAATTTACCATAGTATAAAAAATAGTATAGTCATTTTTAATTACCACATTCTACATTAATAGCAATAATCTCCTAACTACTACATATCACATATGCATATACATATATTTTAAGTCAGATTCCGCATGGTGTTCTTTTTCTCAATTACATTCTAAATCATCTGTTTAGTTTAAATATATAAATCTATTCAATTAATTTTAAAAACTGATAATAGTCTTTCCATTACAATTCTCATAACACATTTTAACTTTATTAATCACTATTAAATATCTATTAATACTCTTATAATAAATTTGCACTTCCATATCTATTTCAATTAAATCTACATCTAGTTTAACAATTATCCTTAAAGAAAAATATCAGTTCCAATCTTTTCTATTTTTAAATCTATATTCTTATATATCACAACACATTACCTTGCAGAATTCCCTTTCCTGTTCTTCTTCTACCCATTGTCTCTCATCCTCCTGACTATGTAATTTCTTTTCATTTTTGTTTGCTTTCTGTTTCCTGTCATTCTCTGGTCCTTTCTCTTAATTCCCCCTTTTTCCTTTATTATTTCCTTCCATTTCTTATGCCAATTATTTATTTTGTCTCCTTGCCTCTCTTGATCTTTCCTCTGTAGTGCCCTCTTCTGCTGTTTCCTTTCCCTTTGTTTAACTTTCTGAACAATTCCCTCTTTAATTATCACATCAAACCTCAAATTTTTGGCTTTAATTCCCCCCTCCCGTTTTAATGTTTGTTCTTCCACTTGTTCTTTAGAGCTGGTTTCTTCTTTGTTTAACTCCTCCCACTCTGGTTCTCTTTGTTCTTCTTTAGTCTGCATTGCCATTTCTAATTTTTGTAGCATGATACTGTACATTTCCAAGTTTTCTTTCATCATTTCCCTCATGTTTTGTAGTTCCAATCTTATTTCCACACATAATTCTGCCATTTTGTGCAGTTCTTTTTCCCCTTTCTTTAATATTTATATCAAATCCAATTATCCAGTAATTTATTTCAACCAACATCTTTTATATTTAATTTCAACAGTCAATGTCCATAAATCTTAATTTCCAAGATCCTTCTATTGATTTCTTTTCCAATTTTTCCCAGAGTCACCAAACAATCCCAGGGCAGTTTCTTCACATCTCTGTTTCTCTTATAGTATTCTAGTATTTAACTTTTCAGGGTTTTTATTATAATGGAATACTTCTTATTTCATTTAAAGTTCCAATTTTAGAAAGACCAAGCACTTTTCAAAGAGTCACTGAAATTTTTCCTTTACCATTAAGTGGTGCTCACAATTCTGTTTCCACGTTCCATCCTTTCCTTTCACTTTTTCCTTTATTTTAAGCTTTTATTAGTTTCACTAATTCCACTTATTAGCTATTATTTCTTTTTAACACATTCAATTCCAGCATTTAATTATGCCTATTCATGCCAAAATCCAGATAATTATCCAATTTAATTTCCAAGTCTTTTATAATCAAATGTCTTCCTTTGAGCTTTCCACCTCCAAATTAAATCTTTTCAAAATCCAAAGTCAATTTCACAAGTTTCCAATGTTCTTCTCTCTTTCTCTGGTTGCCACTTCTACTATCTTTCTACTATCTTTTTATCTTAAAAAAATTATGTTTCTTAATTCCAGGGTACCTTTTAATGTCCATGTATTTTGCCTGGTTCACACAGCACTCACAGCTTCACTGCTTCAGCATAGTTTCCTGGACTGCCTCCCATCTTCATGGTGGCCAGTTTAGATTACTGCTGCAACTCATCTTTGGAGGGGGTTTACCTTGTCAGGGAGGGGAGATGTGGCTCCTGAGTGCAGTGCAGAGTGAAACTGAGCATGATCGTGGATTCCACTCTGACCCGACAGGAGCACAACCAGAAGTTCTCTACATTGAATTTCATTTTGTTAGATAGGGCCCAGTGTTCAAGTCTGTCAAAATCCATCTGGATCTTGAGCCTATCTTCTAAGGTGTTGGCTATTCCTGCCAGCTTAGTATCATCTGCAAATAGAGATGATCACCACCCCCTAGAGTCGGACATGATCGGATGAACCTTTACCTTTAACTTTATATGCTGAATATAGCTCTAGGGAAGCTTTACTATCTTAGAGAGGAGGTTCTCAAACCCTCTAGCGGTTGATATGTAATTCCAACACCTTGTAAGTGGCTCACAAAACATCAGGAGTCAATGAAGTTTAGCCATAATAGGTATAATGTATGTCCTCTGGGACAGGGGTCCCCAACCACCGGTCCGCGGACCAGCCGTCCGACCGGAACAAGTCCTAAGGCGCTGGTTATTGGCCTGCCATCTTAGTATCATCGTGAGCTTTTCGAGATGAGCCCACCCCTAAGTCACAAGATGGATGAACCTTACCTTTAACTTTAATGCTGAACATTTCTCCAGGGAAGCTTTACCATCTTAAGCGCCATGTTCATCAAACCTCTGGGGTTGAATGTAATTCAACACCTGGTAAGTGGCTCACAACATCCGGAGTCAAGGCCGTGGCATAAAAGGTATAAGGTATCGTCCTCTGGGATATCTCTGAGTCTCTACTGAATGCAACTGCTACACTTGGAATCTGTTTCAGTATTGTTGTATCCAACAACTACTGTATAAAGACTGTTCATTTAATCTTATTTTCCTTTTCTAAAGTAGTGTTTCTTAAACTTTTTGCTTTTTTCATTTAAGAAACCCCACACTAGGGGATCACAGTGGGATGGAAACAGGGGACATTTTAATGGATGGACTTTAAATTTCCAAAATGGAAGATTTGCTTCTTCCTCTCAGGAAGTAGTAGAGGAATCATTATTGAAAGCTATTTGTACTCTTTTTCCTACCAGTGTAACTTGGTACAAGATTCCAATATCAGCCATATTTTCCTGTCCTCTTTTTGGAAATCTACTTTGGTGATGGTCTCAAAGGAAGGCAGTGATTTTATATATCTTCAGTGGTTTAATAAAACTATTGCTTTTGTGCTTGTTTTCCTTTTGGGCAATCTAACTCAAATAAGTTGAATTGAGTTCAATCAGATGTACATACAAGCAAATGAGAATTTCACGAGGTGAAAACTTTGTATGTTTCATCTACCATAATGCTCTCCTCTAGCCTTTCTGCCTTTTAGATCAATAAAAATATAATCTTTTAATTGTAGATTGCTTTTTGTAATTAGCTTTTTTAATGATTCTGTTGTACATTACCCAGAGTCATGTTTGGGAGTTGGATGGCATATAAATACCAAAAACAAATAAACATAGGGGACTGAAATCAGAGTTATATATCCTGAACAGATATTAGCGAGAAGCTTTATATATGAGTGTGTAAAAGCTGTTAGAGCTGTGATGGAATAAAAAAGAGTCCTCATAAATTATTCCATCTACCAAAAAAATGTAACTTTTTCATAAATGATTTGGAAAAAGTGCTTCATTCCTCACTCACATGCAAATATACCACTTGTCCACTATTCATCAAAATAGCCTTATCATATTTTTCTTCAAGCTTCTGCATTAGCCTGAAAAAATAGGCAGCTTCTTTGATAAATTAATTTATTGAAGCGACTTCATTATCATTTTTTTTTTTTGGGGGGGGACTTGTCCAGAAACCTTACAAAAGATGTCACTGTTTTAATGAACTGCAAACAGGACAATGTCATATGGGGCCTAAAACACACTTTTCCAGATCATTTTGAAATCACGTGCAGCTATAATTGAAGCCAAATCTTATATACAGCTGTTTTTAAAAGAAGATGCATGCAAGGCAAAACCTCTATGTATAACCGTTAAAAGCCGTTGGTGGACAGAAGCAATCTAGTGCATGTTATATATTCTTTTTAATTGAAGATACTAACTATATTGGATATTATCGGGTATTTCCATCTGTTGATACTTCATGAACAACCCAACAATTCTAACAACTCCCCCTTAAGGTGATAGAATAATTAAAAACATGCATCTACGAGGGCTATCCACAAAATACATTAAGTTTTCGTCTGTAGCAAGAAGGAGCGGAGCTAGCGCAGCCATCTTTGGTCTGTGCGTCTGCCGCTCAGTCTGCATCTAGTCGTGCTAGTGTGAGGTTCGTATCGTTGCCCGTTATTTCACAGCAAACATTTGAAATGTGTGCTGCAATTGAAAATCCCGCGAGTTGTGATCAGTGATAAGGTTTCTGTTGGCAAAAAACCATAAACCGATTGAAATTTTTCGGCAACTGTGTGAAGTGTATGGGGACAACTTCATCACTGAAGGTGGAGTGCGCCAATGGTGCATTAAGTTTAAAAATGGCCGAACTTCAGCACTCGAGAAGTCCTGAATGCTTTCACTTGGTGCAAGATTGGGGCTGTAGGGCGGATGAGGAAAAATCTCCCACTTGAAAGCATTCAGGACTTCTCGAGTGCCGTAGTTCGGCCATTTTTAAACTTAATGCACCATTGGCGCACTCCACCTGCAGTGATGATGTTGTCCCCGTACACTTCACACAGTTGCTGAAAAATTTCAATCGGTTTATGGTTTTTTGCCAACAAAACCTTATCACTGATCGCACCTCACAACTCACGGGATTTTCAATTGCAGCACACATTTCAAATGTTTGCTGTGAAATAACGGGCAATGTTATGAACCTCCCACTACATGCAGACTGAGCGGCGGACGCACAGACCAAAGATGGCCGCGCTAGCCCCGCCCCTTCTTGCTACAGACGAAAACATAATCTATTTTGTGGATAGCCCTCGTATAACATGCATATCACTGCATACAGCGCCCAACAGAAACTGTGATTAAATCAAATATTTCACTAATCTATCACCCACTCATCCCAAAACCCCACCAAGAACAAATTCCTAAATCATCTTATAATAAGAGGGTGGTTTAGTGGTTTTAAATCTTTGTATGCTGCTCAGAATCACGGCTGTGAGACGGAAGTCTCTATCAGTCATAGAAATACATAGTACATAGGCACATTCAGGCCCAGATATTTCATTTAGTCTAAATAATGAAGCTGTCTTCACATATTGAAACTAAAACTCTTCACTAAAGGATTTTTAGATGATGGATGGTAATTTTTACTTTTGGGCTTCAAAATAAGGAAATATATTGAATTTTCATAGGGAAACTGCCTGTGCTGCCCCCTAAGTGCTTTGATGTTTAAAATCCTGTTTGTGCAGTAGTTTCTAACTGCTGTTGATAATTGCTACATCAGTGACTTCCTTCTTGGCAGCTGTTTTTCCCTATTCTGTGGATTAACTCATAGATATTTTCTAATCAAGAATCATGAACTATGATAATGACATGAGGGGCAAAGGAAAGCAAGCAAAGGCAGCAAAAGCAATTTTAATGCATAAATGAACATTTATACATGCTGAAAGTATTTTTAAAAAGGAGAAATCATTCAACATTATATTTTGTAATGCTGCAGGTAGTTCTGTAGTACAGAACTGGAGCCAGCATTTCTGTTGTTTAGTGATGCAATCACAGAATGGGATGTAATCAGGGGTGGGATTCAATTTTTTTAACAACCGGTTCTGTGGGCGTGACTTAGTTGGTGAGTGTGGCTTGGTGGTCATGTGACTGGGTGGGTGTGGCCAGCTCAACATCACTCACATCAAAGCACGCGTGTCCTTGCCTGTCCTCTTGTGACTGTGGGGATGCTGCAATAGTCATAAGTGTGAAAAATGGTTATAAGTCACTTTTTTCAGTGCCATTGTAACTTTGAATGGTCTCTCCACACAAGCAAAGTACCAGCAAAGGAGGGAAAGAAACTCCAGAGAAGTTCCTGAGACAGGAAGTCTAGTCCTGCCAAGTATGTAAAAAGGGTTAATGGAAAGGCAGTTTCTGTAAGCAACACCAGAATATTTCCTTCCTGCCTTCCTTACAGGACTAGGCCAGTAATTTCTTTTAACAACCGGTTCTCCAAACTGCTTAGAATGTTAACAACCGGTTCTAGAGAATAGGTGCAAACCTGTAGAATCCCATCCCTGGAGGTAATGTGACCATGCCATTTAATGATGGCAGCAGTCACTTAATGACATTCCAGCACTCCCTGATTATGGTCATTAAATGAGGGTCGTGGGCTGTTAACTGAAGACCATTTGCTGTGAAACCTATGAGTAGTTTGGGCTCAATGTTATAAAATCACTACATTTTTTTTTATTGTAAGGTCCAAAAATGCACTTGAGCCACCAAAATGAGACTCGAGAAGAGGCTTGAAAAAGTAACAGCGTTTATTTATACAAAGAAGAGCTGGATGAAACTATTTCCACAGCATACCAGCAGAAAGCATGTAAGGAAAAAGCCACACCTAAGTGAGTTTGGCCCCAATGTCTTATACCCAAATTTAGCCAATCAGAGACAAAAGTTCATTACCCAACATGGGCAATATCTTGCCCATGCCCGCCTTAACCATGGAGCATTCTTTGTCCATGTTCTGTCCATGCTTTTTGTTATCTTACTAAGCAGGGCTGTCAAACTCCTGGCCCACAGGCCAGATGCGTCACACACTGGCCACGGCCATGCCCGATTTAGCAAAGGGGGGAAAAGTCCCGATGCATTTCGTGACAGCACCATGACAACATGAGTTTGACACCCCTGTTACAGAGCATTTCTTGTAGCCTTGTGTATTCATGCTCTCTTCTTATCTATTTGATGATCATTCCTGGGCAGCCTTGCTCTGTCCCATTTATCTATGGAGCAGGATGTTCCTGGGTAAGTCCCTGCTCTGTCTTTCTTATTTACTCTCCATAGATGTGCCTAGCTTTAAATCAAACAACAGAAGCGAGAAACCAAATAGCAAAGGATACAATTGTGGTTCGCCAGCAGCCTGTGCAGATGGCAGCAAAATCAAACAGTGGGGAAACACGGGGAGTCTGGGAGTCTGGGGAGGACTCGAACAAGGGTCCTGTGTCCAATGCAGAGATGGGGCCAGGACCATCTGGGAGTGGTGTGCTGACTCCAGAGCCTCCAGAGTCTGGCAGCAGCGAGGCAGAGGAACAAGGGGAGCCTGTTCCCAGTGTGCATGTGCGCAGAGCTGCTAGAAGACAAAAGCAGCTAAGACAAAAGGGGTGACCTGGGAGTAAGGCTTGGAGGTGATTGCCCCTCCCCTAAAATATAAAGGACATGCAAAGGTAGAGAAACTTTTGTAGGAAGTAAAGTCGTTTGCTCTGTTTGGATTAAACCTTGAAGTTCCGGGTAGACTTTGTACTTCGGTTGGTTTTTTGTAGTTTATTTGGCACTTTAGTTGTTGGCAGAAATTCAAAGGAGAGAAAAGTGGGTGCTTATCTCAAGGAACTGTTTGGGACCCATTACAGGCTGGGAATGAACATAATTCCCAGCGTTGAAATAAAACAAGAGTTGTTTGGACTAAGCATGTGTTTAATTATGGTCTCAGGAAGCCTTGGTCAGAACAACAATTCTTAACAAGCGAGGTTTACATAATTAATTCCTAATAAATAATTCCTAACAAATAATAGCACAAGCAACTCTTAACAGAAGCAAATAGCAAAGGTTAGATTGATTAGTGTCTTTATGCCCCTTAACAATATGTTAAGCCAACATAAAGACATTCCCTACTAAGGACTTATATCCTATACTAATATTTGTATGAATAAACATTTTAAAGGGTTAATTATTTTTCTTCCCACTCTTTCTCTTTCCCTTTTTCTTCTTCTTTATATCTATGATTGCTTTCTTGAACAATTGAGAAACAATTTATATTAGCAACCTTACCAGTTATCTGCTGAATACCATCAACTTCTTGAAAAAGAAGTGGGTAGAATTTGATCATTCTAGTTTTATTCAAATTGCATTTCTGTCCAGCCTTGTCTTAGAAACTCAAAATCACACAGAAAAATAGGATGGGAGTGGTATTGTTCAATTGTAATTCAACAACAACAACAAAAAAAAACCTCTGAAATAGGATAGGTGGAAAAGGAGTGACTTGATCAAAGTTACCTATTAGGTTGCATTGTTATACAACAATGTACAACAACTTGATCCTGGGCCTCCCCAGTTCAAGACCAACAGCTTAATAATACTGGCTCTTCTATTTAAATAGTTAGTGACTTGGATTAAGTGTACTTATATGAACAGGAACAATATGCTCAGTGGGCGGACAAGACTCTTTAACAGCTTGAGCAAAACGTTTGACACCTGTGTTACTCAGGAAACAGTGAAGTTTCCAAAATGGCAGTCTATGGTATGTTGCGCATCTAACTGTGTCATTTTTTTTTTTTTTACTGTCAAGGACCTAACAATAATTGCCTGTGCGGCATTTTCCATAATTTCCTTGTCACCGGTAAAGAATGGCATTAATGCAGCAAGCCCTTTAAATAATCTCAAAGTGAATGATAACAAAAGCAGGGAAGGCCATAAATGCAGAACAATATAGCATGTAAGAAAATGAGAAGCAGGGTGGCAAAATGAAGACACAATGTTAATTAGAGGAATATAAACAAGAGATAACTGAAAAGGAAAGTCTCTGGATACGCTAGGCTTTCAGTTAAAAAAAAGAGAGAGAGAGAGAGAGAGAGAGGGAGGGAAATGAGCCAATTTCTGATCAAAATGTTCATTCTGATGAAGTAGGCTTTGTGTTTTGATAATAGAAAGAGAAACACAAATGCTTAATTAGCCCCAAAGGTAAACACACACACATGCACACTTTGGGAACAAAAGCCCACATTTATAGCTGTTTGCTGCGTACTGCTATCACATGACCAAGATTTTTAGTGGTTTTTTCTTTTCTTTTTTTTTTTTTGCAGGTTTCTGCCATTTACTTCTGGTTTCTAACAAAATTATCCACGGGGGGAAATTGACCTGCTTAATGCATGATCACTTAACAATTGTGGCATTTGCTTAATGACTGCCCACAAGAAAGTTTGTAAAACCGGGTGCAGTCAGATGGTGACCTGCTTGATGATTACGACTTAGGATCGTAATTCCAGACTCAATTATAGCTGTAAGTCAAGGACTACCTATATAGAAAATGGCTATGCATGACTGCTATAGTAAACAGAGGTCTTAAATGCAGCTCTCTGAATACCTGTTTAAAACATCTGCAGGAAGTAATGGTAAGCCAGGTTAAAGCAATGTGCTTTGCTATTTACGTGTAGTATCTCATTGTACTAATTGTAACTTTAGGAAGAGAAGCAAAACACATTTAATGTCCTCTTTCTCCTGCTTCTCAGCATGTAGAAGCTACATTTTCTTTATTTTGCTTTATCCGATAGACTTAAAACACAGAATTATTTTAGTTAATCATTCATGAGAACTCATTAAACTTTCCTCATGTACTAAGTGTTCACTCTTTAAATAAGATTTTTTAAAAAATTAGGAAAAGATAGACTTGTTTACTTATTAATATTTTGCCAGGATGTTGTTTGAAGTATGCTTTAACAGAAAAGAAACTTTAAATTGTAGAAATTATAGGTATTAATATTTTCCCTTCAAATGTGTGTGGGGAGTTACCAGTTACTTATTTTTTTTAATCAGTGGCTTATTATTATCAAAGTACAATTTGTTTCCTGTTTTGCATATTTATTGTGTCTCTGGAAATTCTCAATCATTCAGGTCATGGTTGTACCAAAAATGTAATTTTCCAAAAGACAACAGGACTTTCTTGGTTTTTCCCTTTTTTCACTACTTGTCTCATCCAAGAAACTTCTTCAGTTCAGAACTGAAGAAGCTTCTTGGATGAAAAGCAAAATGTTTTTCAAACAAACAAACAAAAAACGTCCATTGCCTTTTGGAAAAAGCATCTTTGGGTTTTTAATGTGAGTTCAGAAAGGGAGGAGGAGGAGAAAACTTTATAAGATACTTTAAGGCAAGGGTCTTCAAACCTGACAGTTTTAAGACTTGTGGACTTCAACTCCCATAATTTCTCTTCCAGTCATGTTAGCTCAGGAATTCTGGGAGTTGAAGTCCACAAGTCTTAAACTTGCCAAGTTTGAAGACTCGTGCTTTATGGTCTTAATTATTTCTCCTCTTCTGTATGCGGTGGGAAGTAGGCTTTATGCTGTAGAAAAAAAACCACAAAGGGGACAACAAAAGACGAAGACAATCTTGCCAATAAAAGCCAAGTCTTTAGCAGGAGGAAAAAGAGACATGCTTTTGCAGGCAATTTCAGCTCTCTCAGTATGTGCTGCTAGTACCTGATGGACTTCCTCACAGCAGAGGTGGTATTCATCCGGTTCACACCGGTTCTCACGTACTGGTAGCGAAAAATCTGACCAGTTTGGAGAACTGGCAAATACCATCTCTGGCTGACCCCGCCCACACGCCCCTGCCGTTACCTCTCCTATATTCCCTTGTTTTTTAGCTCAGCTGATTCACACAGCCAAGCAGATTGCTGCGCCTCAGCGAAGCACGCTCTGTGGTAGGGAATCAGTAGGGAAAAATTTGGAAACCCACCACGGCCTCACAGGGAATGTAGGAGAGCTGAGGACAGAATTCTTGGGGCTTGAAAATGTTACCAGAATCCATTACTGCTCATAGCATTTACTTCCCTGTTATTATTGTTTCTGGGTATCCAGTTTTTCAGGGTTCACACAGTTCTTCCGAAATTTGCCAAATGCACTGAGAACAGATGATAGCTAAACAAAACAAATGCTGCTGTGCATCAACCACCTTCCTTTAAAACAACTTGGCTCCCTTTCAAAATTATTCAGAATTATTCTAGACTGGACAGAGGCTGCAAATATCAAGGGGGATCCAAAGCTACAGCCTCTTTTCTCCTTTCTTTTTAGCCTCCTCCCTCTTCCCCTCAACCCATACCTCACTCTGCAGAAATACAGCAGATACGATTAGGACTCAAAGCTTCTCTGCTTTCATTCCTCAATCGAGAATCTTGATCTTCCAAAACCCTCGCTGGGGAGAAGCTCCATATACTGTAGTTGCTGTCTTATTGCTAAAAGCTATCAGTTAGATGTGCAGAAGGAAGTATAGTTGGCAAGGAAAGTGTGTTTGTTCTTGTGGCTTTGAAACCCATTGGCTTCTTCCTTCTCCCTTCTTCTTTTACTTTGCACTTTCCCAAGGTTCAAACTCTCAAAAGTTTCCTCTTCAATTACGGCATTTACAACAGAATATCCAGCTCTTGTTTCATAGATAGTTATTTGGAGCATAGAGAACCATCATCTTCCTCATGGGAAAATGCATTAGATCTTTCAAGCATTTAGTACTGTTGGCAGTTAAAACCCACCCCTCTCCTAGAATAATGAAATATTTTAGGATATACTAAAAAGGCAGAATATTTCCCCTAAAAGAGAAGTAGAAACACAGAAAGGCAGAAACTCAGCCCTCCCCTTTATTAATGGGCCATTAAGGCCTGGACCAATCTATTCTACATAACAAAGATCTACCTCCTTCAGGTAGAACCATTCAATTGCCCTTCATTGCATCACCCAGCAAGTTTCAACCAAACTTAGCACACAGACAACCTACAAAGCTAGCTATGACCTCTGACAGCAACCAACCAGGATACTCTTCCCGTGCCCCAGGAAGTTCAAAGCCCAGAGATGGTATAAAACCCAGGGACTCTCAGCATCTCTTCCCTTTTCATCCAGGATCTCCAAGCTATGTGGTCCTGTCCACCATTCAACCATCTTTCCAAGCAGTCACCATGTTTCCAGTGTCTTTTTCTCCCCGCTTGGAACTGAACTCAGAAGGATATTTCTTCCAACAGTACTATACAATTTCAGGACCAAACCATGCTCAAGCCTCCTTTCTAAGAAGGATAGCCTTAATTGAGCTCAGTGATCTTACTGAGACAAATGAGAAGAAAGCAACCTTTAAGTCCCCGGGATCTAAGCACTTTGAAGGAAGACCCAAACTCAGTGAGTGAAGTCTAATTTAATCCTAGGAATTCAGACATGCTACAGGCATTTATAGAAACTCTTCTTCTCTCTCTGCAGTTTCAAATCACATTGAGTTTCCATCATCTTAATTTTTTTTATACCAGAGTTGCCAATTCGATGCGGTGTTCTATACTCCCATAAGTCAACACACATTCTAATTAATTCCAGCATTAATGTATAAACCTTACTGAACACAACCGCAAATCCTAAGGCCAAATTTCTAGGCCAAAGAATTTTATCACTTCTTATTTTTCAAATTTGCACATTAAAAGTTTTGGCTGTCATCACATTTTCAGTTAACCTCTCTTGGGCACTGCAGCTTGCATATAGTTGGATACAGCTCCAGATAGCATCCCTTTTAATAACTAGAAGAGTATGGACTGATTATGGTTCAAATTTATTTATATGGAGCATCTAGCTGATCATATTATTTTACTTTGGAGGACTAAAATGTAGATTTATCATCCGAGTGGTGTAAAATCCTCTCTTAGAGCAAATCCTCATTATGGTAAAAGGATTATTGTAATATACAACACATGCAACCATTTGTTCAGTTTCACATCAGCCAGACTGGAATGTCTTTAGACATTTTTTCAATAATTACATTTATTATCTGTCTTGGAATATGTGGCTCCTGTGTTAACATTTATAGAATATGATTACGTTCATTTCAACTGTACATAAGAGCACACTTCCCACAGTTTAAAATGTGTACATTATCTCTTTATAGTTTATAGATTACCAAATTGCTAGGAGCTGAACTTCTCACTTTGCTACAGCTTAGTGATTTATAGCTATTCTACCCAGAGGTGTGCCAAGATTTTCCTTCTTATCAGTCTCCCATATAGCCAGTGATATAATCTGGGGTAAAACATCATGGTGATTTCCCAATGTAAATTTGAATGATCAGTTTAGCACAGTGAAGCTTTCTTCTGCAGGAGTTTCCATGCACAGCCAGCTTCAGTTTCTCGTATCCTGCAGGTTCATACCAGAATTATTTCTCAGCATGTGAAAGTATAGTTTGGATTTAGGTTGCCTCAAGTTGGGTGTTTCCTGTTCAGTATGGTGAACAGAAAGCAGCTCTTCCATTATTAAAGCAGCTATCTGATTTTGTCTGAGAAATTGAATTTAGGGGGAAAATAACATCTCATTTTGACTTCTAGCCAACAGTCTGTGATAAAGCAGCTGGATGTAACTGGATATAACTAGGAGCATGTAAGTAGGAGGCACCTCTAGCACACGATAATAATTTATCCTGTGTATATATATTAATGATGGATAGAAAACTTGTCTTGAACTTTTTCCTAGCAGTCTATATTCATTTTGATGGGGGGGGGGGGATGAAATTTAGTTTGTTTTCAATGGAAAATATAGTTTTGGAGGTACCTTCATTACTAGAATCTGATATTCTTATGCTTATTCGTGTTCAATACTGGTCCTTCAGTCATAAGTAGAAATCCTACCCTTGGAAAATGCTTGTACAGTTTATTCTGCCATTGGGGAATTTATTCACCTGATTTCTCTGTCCACACCATTGGTTTGGCCTACATTGGCCTAAGAAATGAATTATTTTTTTATTAGATTTTTTATTAGTTTATCAACGGATGAAATACAAAGTAGTTGAAAACTAAGAAAAGGGGTAGAGAAAAGAAAAGCGATATAGTATAAAGGAGAAAAGGAAAGGAAAAGGCACCAACTTCCGACTTTTTTAGCACAGTAGAAGATAACATTACAACCACAACTTTTTGCTTTTAAACAACAAGCCATTTCTATAACAATAAGCCTACTTAGTTAATACACAAAAAACAAAAAAAAATTTTTTTCATTACAAGCACAAAATCCAGAAGCAATTTCAGAATAGAAACAAGGTTAAATATATTCTCTTCTTTGAATAAAAGAGTCAATTTAACTATCTCTGTTCTTCTCTTTGCTGTGGGGAATAATATATCATTTTTGTTTAACGCTAAAGGAAGAAAACAATGGCCTAAGAAATGAATTCTAACTAGCAGAGAAATGGGTACTTTCAATGGCAAGTGAACAACCCCCCGATGTTTATTTAATTAGGTAGGCATGTGGGTTAGAGATAATCTGAAACTGAGTATTCATGGTTAACATTTTATTCCATTGAAAAAGTTTGGTTATAATGGGCCATCCCTATGTTCTGCATTGTATAGAAGATCAAGAGTTAGATTAAGGTCGGTAAAAACAGTTTCAGGCCCATTCTCAACTAGAAAAGCTCACTGGACCAGTCTTTGTCTCAAACTCAAATTATAATCGAAGAGTTGTTACTGTGGATCAGAACTGGAGGAAAAAATACTATATCTTTAGTTTGTAGAAAGTGACTCTTCACTCTCTTGAAATACTGACTTGGTCTAAATGTATTGGAGTGATAAAATTGGTCCATCTTCATATTCTAAATTACAATTTTAAGATGAGCTGATTCTGGCCACTTGTCCAATTGGACATTGGTCTTTGTCCATGTGCTGAATCCAAGTCCTTTTAACATCCCATACAGCTCTTCATGGGCAAGCATTGTTTTGATTCAGGACTTTGTTTCAAACTTGATGCAAGTTTGGTTTGGTTGAAGCTGTACAATCTCTTCTTCACAGCCTTACTACATGTGCCATCTCAAGCTCCTGAAGCAAAGGTGGCGTATATAATAAAGCTTGCAGCTTGCAGATCAATAAATGTTCTTAAGAAGAGCTGAAGATGGTACAGGAAGAGTAGTCTCCAGTGAGTTCCTCACAACCCACTTTAAAATAAATACTAAATAAATGTCCTTTTAAAACATATTTTAAATATTCCTGACTGATGCAGACCAGCAATTGCAAAACCCAAAATCAAGTGGATAAATTATTTGACACATGAAATTCCCATTCTCCTCACCTTTATATAATAATAATAATAATAATAATAATAATAATAATAATAATAATAATAATAATAATAATAATTGAATAGCTAGCAATTTGTTATGTTTTTGCACAAAAAAATAACCCCCTAAAACAGTTGTTGTGTTCTGTCTAATGATATGTTGGCCTCTTTGATGATTTTAAGTGTTTCAGACTTAAATAGCAATATATTTGACATTTTTACACCAATATTATACAACCAACCTTTTCACAGGAATTATGAAACTATATTTAATTCTATCAAGGTCAAGATGGATTATATTGTTCAAAATTGAAGATATAAGGACACACGGATACTTTCCTTTAATAAATTACTTGCTTAAAGCAAGGTTCTGTACAGATGGTAGTGAAAAAATAACATGTGCTAAATATTAATTGCATTTTGTTGGTAGTGCTTTGTTTAAGAGGAAAACTATCTTATTTTAATATCACCAGGAACATCTTGGCCCTAACCAATCAGCTATTAATTGCAAACTCAGTAATTAAATGGTCTTGATAATTTATTCCTAAATCCAGTTAACATGGACACTATTGGGGAGTTTCACTAAAATACAATAAATTATATCTAACTGTTTTCAAGAATTAATCAAACTGCAATTTATCAGAAGTGTTTTGATTACTTTTCATTGTCAAGACCATCATTGGCACCTGGTATTGGGCAATTGTCAAGCTCTGACATCTATAAGAGACTATGGGGAGGTTGGGGAAGTTATGGAAGAAAATTAGAAATACAGAGTAAGAGAGGGGATTGGATAGTAGCTTATCTTGTGAAGAGCAATTCAGTTTAGGTAATAATAAATCTGGGAAGGAATCATTGAAACCTCTCCCATAAGAAACTGCTCTAAAAGGGTTTCCAATAATCTGTATTTATCCCCAAACTAGCATTAAAGATCAATTACCAAAGTCTATGTAGTTCTTGCCTCCCTGACCTTACCCAACTGCACAGAACTTGAGATACCTCACTGGATAGGTGGGTTTCACCCAAACCTGATTGTTTTGATGATATTCATGCCCTAAAGTGTATGAAGATTTAAAGAAACAATATCTTGAATTGCATCTAAAAACCAATCAGTCTTCACAGTAGAAGTATCAGAAGCATTATCAGAAGCAAATAAGCTGTGACCATTACTACTCCGTCTACTGCATTTTGAAACAGATTTTACAGATAATCAGAGTTGGAAGGGACTTTGTAGATGATCTAGTCCAACCCCCCGCCCAAGCGGGAGACCCTACACCATTTCTGACAAATGGCAGTCCAATCTCTTCTTGAAAGCCTCAAGTGATGGCGCTCCCACAACTTCCAAGGGCAAGCTGTTCCATTGGTTGATTGTTTTCACTGTCAGAAAGTTTCTCCGTATTTCCAGGTTAAATCTCTCCTTGTTCAGTTTCCATCCATTATTCCTTGTCTGGCCTACAGGAGCTTTAGAAAATAGCTTGACCCCTTCCTCCCTGTGGCAGCCCCTCAAATATTGGAAGACCGCTATCATGTCTCCCCTGGTCCTTCTCTTTACTAGACTAGCCAAGCCCAGTTCCTGCAACCGTTCGTTGTATGTTTTAGCCTCCAGTCCCCTAATCATCCTGGTTGCTCTTCTCTGTACTTTTTCTAGAGTCTCAACATCTTTTTTATAATGTGGTGACCAAAACTGGATGCAGTACTCTAGGTGTGGTCTTTCTAAGGCTTTATAGAGTGGTATTAGTACTTCCCTTGATCTTGATTGTATCCCTCTGTTTTAGGATTTAGGATTGCATTAGCTTTTTTGGCTGCTGCTGCACACTGCTGGCTCATATTTAGCTGGTTGTTCACTAAGACTCCAAGATTCCTCTCACAGTTATAGCAGTCTATTGAGCCTGATTTCTATATGTGTACTTTTGGTTTTTCTTGCCTAAGTGTAGGACTGTACTTTTCTCTACATTGAATTTCATTTTATTAGATATGGCCCAGTGTTCTAGTCTGTTAAGATCCATCTGGATCTTGAGCCTATCTTCTTGGGTGTTAGCTATTCCTGCCAGCTTAGTATCATCTGTAAATTTGGTAAGTTCCCCTTCTATTCCCTCATCTAAGTTGTTAATGAAGATACTGAAAAGTACTTGGCCTAAGATGGAACCTTGTGGCACCCCACTGCTTGCCTCCATGTAGACTTAGACCCATTAAGGACTACTCATTGAGTATGGTTTGTCAGCCAGTTGTGAGTCCATCTAGTGGTGGTGCTATCTATTCCATTTTTTTCTAACTTACCAAGAAGTAGGTTGTGGTCTACTTTGTTGAATGCCTTGCTGAAATTTAATTATATTATGTCCACAGTATTTTGCTGGTCTACTAATTTAGTCACTGTGTTGAAGAATGAAATAAGATTGGTTTGGCATGATTTGTTTTTAACAAACCCGTGCTGATTTCAAATGAGTTGCAATGCTCTAAACATGAAGTGACAGTGGTAAAAATGACCATCAACAAAGCTTCCCGTTCTAGGAATGTCCATAACTAGTATACAATGTGGATTTGTGCAGACTCCCTCTTGGTTACGGGTTCCACTTTTCAGAAAAAAACATGAATCCATGAGGATTTTCAGATAGCAAACTTGCTCTTCGTGGGAGAATGCAAGATGGGTCTCCAATGAAATTACCCAGTTTCTGAAAAGATAGCCATTGTACTATTTAAATTCATTCTACTCTGGTTCTTCCTATTAATCCCTGAAAAGCCTTCAAACATCAGAAAAGTCTTCAACTGCATTTCCTGATTGGCCCAGAGTGGAGTTATAGCACTGACCCACTGATGATATCTCCCTTTAAATTCATAGAAGAGCCTGGTTTGATGTAGATGTAAATTGAATGCTCGGCAGCAACTCAACATCAAATTACTTTGATGTGAAAAGCTTGACTTTTAGCTGCCTCTATCTGGAACTGACCAAAGAACCTCCAACTCTCAATCCTTGCAGCCAGTCTGAGATATACATTGTTATGATGTCAAAAAGAGGGACACAGTGGCTCAGTGGCTAAGATGCTGAGCTTGTCGATTAGAAAAGTCGGCAGTTCAGTGGTTCGAATCCCTAGCACTGCATAACGGAGTGAGCTCCTGTTACTTGTCCCAGCTTCTGCCAACCTAGCAGTTCAAAAGCATGTAAAAATGCAAGTAGAAAAATAGGGACCACTTTGGTGGGAAGGTAACAGTGTTCTGTGAGCCTTTGGCATTTAGCCATACCGGTCACATGACCATGGAGACGTCTTCGGACAATGCTGGCTCTTTGGCTTTGTAATGGAGATGAGCATCGCCCCCTAGAGCCAGAAATATGTGCGAGGGGAACCTTTACCTATGATGTCAAAGGTTGCTGAAAGCTCCAGCATAGGGCTGCCAAACTTGTGGCCCATGGGTTGGATGTGTCACGTGACCATGCTCAGTTTAGTGAAGGGGAAAAGAAGTCACAATATATCACATGATGATGCTGTGACGACACGAGTTTGACATCCCTGCTGCAACCAGCAGGGCCAGGAGAATTAGAATTTCCCCATCCCAGTCCCTCCATGGCTCATCTGCAATAGCAGCTAATGCAGCTTCCAAATTTCTTAGGCCTGAATGCCAGCTGAGGCCAGCAAGAGCACCTGCATTTTCTCCTGTGAACTAACATAACACATCATTTCTGTTTTCTCTGCCTCTTGCATCTGTATTTGTGCCACTGTGTGCACTGGAAAGTCTTGTGGGGGTGGCAGCATATGCTCAGTTCTGGGTCGGCAACTGTCAAGGTAGGGAGAAGATTAGACTTGCTCAGTTAATAGCATTTCAGGCTGCTGCCCAGCTAATTTGCTCATAGGCAGGGGTAAGATGCTACTGGTTCTGCCCGGCTATATAGAACCAGTAGCTCTGAAGAGCAGCAGACACCAAACCGGTTCTGTGTCTGCTTCTGTTTGGCCCACCCGCCCACCCGGGCTGTTAACTGACCTTTATTTCCTGCTTTTTCAACCTCAGCTGCTTTGCGCGGCACAGCTGAGGTTGAAAAAGCAAGAAAAAAGTGGCTTTTCAAACGCTGCACACCCACGCGTAGCACTTTTTGGCTGTCCGGGTGGCACAGCTGATGTTTTTTTTACACATGCTCACAGCACGCATCAGGGACACATGCATGCAAAGCGCGCATGCGCGCACAAAACATAGTCACCAAACCGGTAGTAACACCAGTTGAATCCCACCCCTGCTCATAGGGATGCATTGCAGGATTCTTTCCCTTCTTGTTTCCATCATTCAGTTTGTTTCTATATTTTAATCAATCAAATAAACAAAAATAAAAGAAATGTCCAGAATTACAAAGGATGTGAAAAAGCTAAAAAATTAGGTCCATACCAACCTACTTATCATCATTCATTCCAGTCATCATTCATTCCAGTCATCATTCATTCCAGTCACCCAGAGTTGATCTGTATTAAGCCATTCTACAAAGTGTTGATTAGTTAGAACCACGCGTCCATATTTTCTGATGCTGGATAAGAAGCATTTTGATGGCAAGTCCATTGTTTGGTCCAAGAGTCAACTCCTGTGTGATTGACAGAGAACATAAGGATTCTTTGGTGCAGTGTTTCTTTTTCTCTGTAGCCCAAAGATGGATGCAGCTCTTTTTGAAATTCCATCTTTCTTTTGCAAGCTTCTCTTACTCTTGCCAATTTCAATGCCATTCTGTTCAGTTTTGGAAGAGTTATCCTACCAACCGACTAGCTGGCAAACCAAAAATACACGCTCTTCAACTCCTTTACATAATTTATTTCCTATATTCTGTTGGGTTGAAAAGAATAAAAAGCTACTTTCCCTATAATAAACTCACATTTGAGCAGAAGAGTACTAGCTTCTCTCCTGGCTCAACATAAATGAAAGATTCTTGTACTAGTTCTATCCGTCAGAGCAAATGCTATGCAAAAGCACCTCCTAATGAATCATGAATATTCACTTAATAGGCATAGAGCTGACATTCAGCCAAGTTAGAAAGCATCTGCAGTATTCATACCCTATTACAGGATGCTCACCTCTACCCCCAACAGTTAAACCTTATGGTTGAAGCACATTCACCCATTATTATTTTGTATCATATTGTTTTATTCACTTTGCATTTTCATTGCAGGTATCTAATTTTTTTTAAAAGAAAAAAGGTAGAAAATTGCCCAAACTTTGCAGAAGTAACAAAACTTTCAAATCATTGTGGCCTACTAAAAGAAGAGGCAGAATTGGGAACGTGGCAAAGGTTGCTTGGATCCTGTGAAAACATAAAAATAATTTCCATTTATCCAGGTGGTTTATTGATTCATAAATAAGGATATTATTTGTGCAAAATCCAGAATACTAAGCTGACTTGCAGAACGTTTTTTTTGTTAGAAAAGCAAAACCAGGGGATCACATTAAACAGAATGTATACCTTGTGGTGTCATTATGCCCAGCAAATATATATTATGCACAGCAAAAAATGTTGAAATAGTTGAGATCATACCAAAGAAAGTTAAGTGTTCCTTTATGTTTAGAATCTTAGTTTGTATGATTGTAGATCACTCAGATTGCAGATTATACACCTTTCTCTAAATTTTGTTTGGCTTCTTATTGTTGCTAATGTTTCTTATGTATTAAAAGAACAACAACCTGCAGGCTGATCTCAACTTTTTAACCTTCCTTCTTTCCCCACTTCTTTGTAGTGATCTTTGTGTTAATTGTCTATTTAAAATGTCTTCTCCTTGAGTCGACTCCTCCTCCTCTGAAGTTCTTTCTTCTTGTTCTTTAATCGCCATTTCCATTTTTTCTAACACAGAGCAAAGTGATTCGCCTCTTTCCTGTAGTAATTCTCATATTTTTAAGTTCCATTTTTAATTCCTGAAGAGATATCATTACACACTCTTGTATTTTATGATCGTTAAAGTCCACAAAAAAAAACAAAACACTTTTACTTTTCTTCTTCTTTCAATTTTCTAAAGTTCTCGATTATTCCAGCCCAGGGTCTATACCAAAACCATCAATCAATCCCACAGTCAGTCTTTCCTTGCTTTTTTCTTTATTCTGGTTCTGCTTTCACTTTCTAAGATTCTTACTTTGTTTCAATATTTCTTTAGTGTTATATCCACACAAGTTCATTCAGAAACAGGATGCTTTCCCTTTTGTTTGAGCTCAAGTTTTTGTCAAAAGGTGGCACTCTCCATTATACAAAGTCTTCACCTTTTTCCCCTATTTTTTTGTTTAGGGTTTTTTAAACCTCAATATTCCAGCACAGTCCAGTCTCCAATTTGTAAACTTTATTATTATTATTTTTTGACAATCTTAAGTCCAGCTTTATTTTATGTCTGTTTATTGCCAAAATATTTTAGTCCAATTTAGTTAAATCTTTAGTTCTGGCTTCTTCCTTTCCTGGTTCGAAGCCCCGCTTAGCTGTCAAAAATATTTTCTTATTTTTTTTCCTGTCCTTTTGTAATTTCGCCGCTCACTTTTCTTTTCTTAAAAATTCCATGTTACCTTAATCCCGGGGTACTTTTGTTTAGTTGTATTGCTCAGTTGTCCCGGTTCAGATGTTATCCACCTCTTTCTTCCCTCCTGCACTCAGCTTAAACCAGCTGAGTCCTCCTCTTTGGGGTGGCCATTTTAAACCACCGCTGCATTCATCTTCAGGGGGGAGAGACCAAGCCCAGGAGGGGAGATGCAGCTCCCCTCAACCTGGCTTGCAGCTTCCCCTTACTCCGCTGCCCCTCCAAGGCAGCTTCAGCCCCTAATCGTAATGATCGGGGCTCTCCAACGAAAGAGCATGGACCATAACTGCAGAGAGTCGTGATCTACGGTCCATCAGCAAGGAGGCTCCGCCTTCTGCCTTTCCATTTCATCTTGTATTTTTAATACAATTAATTACACATCTGTACTTTTGTCCTCATAAACCCCATTCTACTGAAATGAAATTCTGGAGAAAACACATTTTGAGAATTGCATTATCATAGGGCATAGAGCTTTTAGAGGCCCAGCTAATGAATAACAGTATTTAGGGGAGGAAATTGGAAATCGTCCAATTAGAACCCATTCTGATTAAATGCATAATTTACATTATATGTGCACTAAATGTTGCAAAATATAGTAGTTAGAGCAAGGTGATTATGTTTCCAAGAAACATAATTAAGTATTAAAGATGTATAATTACCCAGCTGAGCTAGGTAACAGCACTCAGATATATCTACTGCAGTAATTATAAATTTTAAAGCTTACAATTTATGCTTTGAACTCTTGAACTTTTGTTAACAAGAGTATCATTTACCCAAATGTTATTCTGCATGAGAGCTGGGCAAGGAAGTAATCTTAGCTTAATCTGAAATTTAAAAAGTCATTTTGGTGGCTCCCAGAGCAGACAGCTGGCATCTTAATGAGTTTACCAGATCTGGTAAAAAATAAATCCATTTCAGAAATAAAAGTGGAGATTAAGAGTACAGTCCTGTCATGGTTCCAAAGATATAATACCATTCCATTCATTCTAGTTATTCCAGAAAAGATATGACTAGCATTCCAGTTTATAGCAATGTGAAGAGTGAGATATGCAGGATCTAAAACAGAAAATCCTGTTGAATGGTGGAAGGTTGTTGGCTGCAAAGGAATCAAAGTGGCAAACAGGCACAGGAATGTTTTACAAGTTGACACAACACAGAGTAAATAAACGTTAGTTACAAGAGACGTCTGACTAAGTAAAAAATCAATTTATGAAGAAGTTGAGGATTTCTATTCAACTTTTTTTAAAGGGGGGGAGTTTATATACACAGGATCAAACCCAACTTTTTAAAAACCTTTAAAAATCAGAGGTGCACCAATGTCAGATGCTTTTTTTGTGAATTTTCTTTCTTTTGTCGGCATTTCCTGAAATTCTATGAATGCATTCTGATCATATTGTTATTACAGGAAATGCCATCAAGAGGAAGAAATCTCTATTTGGCTTGGTACCATCAGAATCAATTTCTCCAAAAAAAATAACTTGTTGAATTGTTGGGTGAAATGAAATTGTTGGGTGTCCTTCACTTTTGCAATATAAGATGGATTTGAACAGTGATGGGATTCAATTTTTTTTTACTACCAGTTCTGTGGGCGTGGCTTGGTGGGTGTGGCAGGGGAAGGATACTGTAAAATCTCCAGTCAGAGATGGTATTGGCCGGTTTTCCAAACTACTCAAAATTTCCACTACTGGTTCTCCAGAACTGGCCAGAACCTGCTGAATACCACCTCTGGATTTGAAGTTATAGAACAGGGGTTTCCAAACTTGGCAACTTTGAGACTTGTGGACTTTAACTCAGCAAGCTGAGGAATTCTGGGAGTTGAATTCCACAATCTCAAAGTTGCCAAGTTTGGAGATCCCTGTTATAGAATCATAGAGTTGGAAGGGATTTTCAAATTAATCCAGTACAACCATGTGTTCTATGCCAATTTTCATGTTTGCCTAATGGTCAACAAGGACTCCCACATTGCTTTTGCATGTACTATTGCCAAACTAAGTCTTCCCCTTCTTAAATTTCTGCTTTCTACCCAAATCTATTCTTAGAAATTCAGTCCTGTTTATTTCAGCCCGCTGCTCAACTGCCCAGATCTTTTAATATCTTATTTTCATTTAAAGTATTAGCTACTCCTCCCAGCTTGGTGTTATTTGCAATCTTAACAAAAACCCTTAATTTTCTCATCCAATCATTAATAAAAATGTTGAACAATACAGAGTCCTGTGGCATTTCATTCAATACTTCCAGTTCTCTGATCACCTCTATTACCTCCTTCAGGATCTCCATGCTCTGTCTCTCCCTCCCTCCACACAATGAGTGTGCACGCAATGAGACTCAGTGTAGTATAGTGATGAAGGTGCTGGACCATGATCAAGAAAACCCAGTTCTAGTCCTCTCTAAAGTATGGAATGGGGTGCCTTTGAGACAATCATTCCCTCTGTGTCCTAGACAAAGATGTCAAAAATCATATATCTATCAACCTGTACTTGAATTGTATAGTAGATTATGATCTACAGCCATCAGTGAAAAGACCTTCATCTTGCAATGGATTGATTCTGGCTGATAAATCATCATCTGCAGTGCAATATCCCATCTTTTCTGCAGGGTCAGTTACTTTCAAATAAATTATAGCCCTCCAGTACTGTGTGTCAAACATTACTATCATCCCAACAATTTGTTTTTCACTTCACATTTTTCTTTCTAAACTAGAATCTCTAATTGCCTGTATTTTGTGTATGAGTGTAGAAACAACTGAGTTTTGGACTGGTTATTGGTTTCTGGATCTCTTCATCCTGGCTTTCTGATTTATTTATTTTTATTTATTGTATTTTATTTTTATTTGTCAATTGCTTACAAGATAATAGGTATAAGTAAAAACATAGTTATGAATACATGGATACATATAAGAAAAATAAATATATATATAAAAGAAACAATAGGACAGGGACAGTAGGCATGTTGGTGCGCTTATGCACGCCCCCTACAGACCTCTTAGGAAAGGGGTGAGGTCAATAGTAGACAGTCTAAGGTTAAAGTTTTTGGGGTTTGGGGAAAAAAAAACCATAGTGTCAGCTAGAGTATTCCAAACATTGACCACTCTGTTGCTGAAGTCGTATTTCCTGCAATCAAGTTTGGTGCGATTAACCTTGAGTCTGTATCTATTGTGTGCTCTTGTAGTGTTATGGTTGAAGCTGAAGTATTCATTGACTGGTAGGACTTTCTCTTTGTGCTTTCTTGGCTCCAATCCTTGGCTGTATATTTGGTTGTGGGCATTGTCCATCTTCCCTGTGAGACTGGAGAGGAGCCTACTGAGTACGTTCTTTCCAATTTTAGTAAGTCTCTGTTCTATCCAAGGAGTTCTTAGCTGATCGTCACAGGATGAAAATCCTTCTTGATGGTATCATCTGCAAAGGCATTTGTGACTTCCAGAATCATGTACTCTCTTTTTAGGCCATGACTCTTAGCTAGAAGGATTGATAACAAGACCTGTGCTCTGAATTTCTTCATCTTCCTTATCAGGCCCTTGATATTGTTTAAGGTACATTCTAACCATAATATTATCACATAAGATAATTGTTGGTGGGTTTGAATAGTCTTGATAACATTTCATTCTTGTCCTAGATAAAACAACATGGAAGACAACACACTTGCTCCCTATAATGTTGGCACTGCAGACAGCTACTTTTCTTTTTAGCAAGAAATCACCCTCATAATATACTTCTTCTTTCTCAAGTTGACTCTTGAATTTCTTGAACCTCTGGGTGCCCAAGAATCTGCTACAATACTCCAAGGTTTGCTCAAGTGCTGTGCTTTGTCTTTTCAATGGGGAATCAGTTTCTGAGTTCAACTGACAATGTGTACTTCCTGATCTTCCTTCTTTGGGTTACATATTTCCACAAGTTTTTTTCTGCTAAGGGGAACTTTTTCTGCTCTTACTTATTCTCTTACTTTTCTGCCCCTTCAGCATAGATTCCTGGATGTATTTCAGTGTAGAGACTGTCTCCTCAAATCTCTTCACTTTCTCCTCCAATAAAGAGAAAAACTTGTACTTGCAGTAGATATGTCAGCATTGGAATCCTTATTAAAAGCTGCCACTCAGCTACAAAGGATGGAAGAGGGGTTGTTGTTATTTGAGTAATTTTCAGTAGACATAATAGATACGTAAGTCTTTCAATGTCATTTTCTATGGCACAGCAAGAATTATAGTTGAAAGGTGATTGGTTCATGTGATGTGGGAGAAAAGGGGTGGGCGTTGATTGAGTATTGTGGGAAGTCTGGAAGGAACCTTAGTTCCGGATTTCCCCAGTATGTGCCAGGTACTGTTCCAATAAAAGTACTTTGAGATGGCTTGTGTCTTGGAGTTACTGGAAGGAATGGAATTTCTCTGGAACACTGACAAGATATAGTTGGATCCTTTTCAGAAGACAAACATTTCAAGGAAACCAAAAGGGGAGAGAGAGGTTTTAGTTAGTTTAATTCAAATGAATTAATCATTTTAATAAGTTCAATGTAATTCAAATTATTTAAAATGTGTTATTTATTTATTTCATTTAATTAATTTATCATAAGTATCATTTAAATGATGTTTACCATGTTTTACTTTGAGGTATTTTGTGTACCACCAAAGAATTACACAAGATTTAACTGTGATAGTATAAAAGTGAATGAGTGAATGAATGGGAAAACAGTTCTGTATTGGCGAGTCTAGCTTTTGGAACCCGATTTCAAAAGGGATCCTACTATCATTTTGTCCATTATTGAAAAATAAGTGTAATTCCCACCCAACCTCAGCTGATTGAGCCAATATTTTTACATTTTTACATTTTTTAGAAATAAATATCCTTCTAAAGTATATCACATCTGAAAACTATCACACTGAAGTAGATGTAAAACAAAACAGATTTTTTTGAGGCAATGAATATATCCAGTGGACTTTCCCACAAAGCAATAAAAGTATAATTAAATTGGCAGCTAAGTTCTTTTTGATAGTATCCCAAGTTTATTACCACTTGTAAGCAGTCTTAACTAACAGTAGTGCAAATTCCTGCTTGCATCTTTAAATATTCATTATCTGCTTTAAATTATTAAATTTTAGTTTAAGATAAAATCCAGAAAAGAAAAAAATAACGGAACAATAAAAAGAAATGAAATACAGGAGGGGTAGTCCATAATTATGGTGCCATCTCTCTCCAAGAGATTTTAATCTTTGGGAAATTTAGCCCAGGAGACTAGATGCTTTGGAACAATGTTTATTCATACATAAATTCAAGTATATATGTCAAAATGAGTCTGAATGGCAACAGATCTATCTACCGAATACATTCAGTTGCTCCCTCAACTCAATAATAGTTCTTTCCCTCTTCAATTCATGAAACATCATCAGCCATATATTTCAAGCATTATAGTGTACAAGCATAAGTACAGAAGACATAGGGGTACAAACACAAGATGTCCAAATAAATGATGCACAAACACCAGGATATACACACATACACATAAATTGTGTGAATTTGATCATTTCATATCATTGGTGTGAATCAGAGGTGGTATTCAGCAGGTTCTAACCAGTTCTGGAGAACCGATAGTGGAAATTTTGAGTGGTTCGGAGAACTGGCAAATACCACCTCTGACTGGCCCTGCCCCCATCTATTCTTTGCCTCCCAAGTCCCAGCTTATCTGATGGGTTTTCTTTTATTGCCCTGCACAGGAGAACGGAGCTGGAAAGCAGGTTAGTGGGGTGTGGAGGGAATGGGGATTTTGCAGTAACCTTCCCCTGGAGTGGGGTGAGAATGGAGATGTTATAGTATCCTCCCCTCTCCCACGCCTACCAAACCACGCCATGTCCACCAAGCCATGCCCACAGAACTGGAAGTAAAAATTTTTGAATCCCACCACTGGTGTGAATCAGATAGCTTTCACATCCTGTGTAATGATGATGCACAGGATGGATCCCCCTCCAAATGCCCATGTGTACAAAATGTATACAAATTGAAAAGGTTCTAAGCTGATAATTTTGTTTTGGATTTTGTTTTAGCCATTTGAAGTTTAAAATGGGTTGATAGAGACTGCTGCAGATCCAAAGTGGTTGTTTGTGGGTGCAAAGAGACTCAGGATGCTCAGCTCGTTCAACTTCTTTATTCGTTCTTGCAGGTCTGAAAACTCTAGCCGTGGCAGCTCCTTTTACAGCAGAGCTGTCCACAGCTTTGACCAGTGACAGCTGTTTGTTTTCCCACTCCCGTGACTTGGCCAATCAGCGGTGAGTATGCTAATATCTAACAATCGTGGTTTGAGTTTAGATAGACCAGGCAAGATAAAAAAAGGGATGTGTTTCAATCACAAGATATATATCCTGTCTTTCTTTTAAGGAGCACAGAATGACTTCACATGGGGAAACAACATATTCTACCTTCACATCTATATACTGTGAAGATATGTTTGGTTGAGAAAAGGTAATTACTCAGGTAACGTAGGGATTTAAATCTTGATCCCCATGGCCTATGTCTAATGCTTTTAACCAGCTAGGAAATATAAGTTTGGGGCAAGAATAAAATGAGATAAGAACAATAATATGATGGAAAAGAATAAAAATGAGATGAGGTGAGAATAGAAAGAACCGGAAAGGTATGACTGGATGTAAATTACCATTATGGTGGCAATGTTGCTGTTGAGAGTATCCTATGTGATATCTTTGTCCTGCTAATACAGTAGCTAGTAGGATATTAGGAGCCAAAATAGTTCCTCAAACCTAGAATGAAGGCAGCAGAAGAAACAATGGATGGAAACTAATCAAGGAGAGATCCAACCTAGAACTAAGGAGAAATTTCCTGACAGTAGTTGGGTACTCCATCATTGTAGGTTTTAAGAAGAGGTTGGACAGCCATTTGTCTGGAATGATATAAGGATTGGACTGGAAAACCTACAGGATCCCTATCAATTCTGTTATTTCTGCTGTCCTGCCTCCACAAATTTTTGCCCCTCTTGTCTACCTGAATTAAAATACTTATACGTTATTTCCTCCCTTAATTTCGTGATCTAAAACAGGGGAGGACGATGCTTCTTTTTTCTGTCATAGGCCTCTTTCCTTTAGGGAAAATCTATTGAGGGCTTAAGGTGGACAGAGATAAAACAAGAAAAAGATGTGGACAGAGCCAAAAAAATGGGGGAGGCACCATTCTCGGGCATTCCCCCCCACACAGGTTGCAGAGAACAATCGAAATGCTCTTATCAAAATGCAGGGGTGACAGCAGGCAATGGTTAAAAAAAAAATTAATAAGGGGGCTGTGGCAGTCTGGTGGAAGATCTGCCTGGATTTTTTTTTTTAATGTGTACTGTGCATGCACAGGCAGACACCCCTACTTTAGTCTCATCTGATTTTGGGACCTGAACATGAATAAACACTGCAGGACTAAGGTGAGCATAGCACATTGTACAAAAACACATTTTGTAGTCTGTGATAAGCAACGGGCAGCACGACAGCAAGATTAAAAGGCGTTTTCAATGTACTCATATTTTCAATTACATTTCTAAGCAGCAGAGACATTCTAATAGTGTAAGTAATGTTAGACCAGGTACAAAAATGACAATCAAACTACATTTGCGCCATTAAAAGAAAAGCACAACAGGATACTGCCAGTGCTTCTAATTACATGTCTTGCATCCCTCTCCTTTAAAACAAATGGTAATGGGCCAGTGAAACACAGATCTAAAATGCATACAGACAAAAAAAAAAGTTGATTAAATTCATGTAGGGTTTATAGTGGTATGAATGGAGAATTTCCCCCCCTCCACTACTTGCTTGATCTTTCTGAGGGAGGGAAGAGGTGAAGACAATTGTGTGCATGGCTAATTTGGCAGACTTAACTTTGCTTGCATTCTTTGTAATTGACATGTAGAATTATCACAAACTGGCCCAGGAGGCCCAGGATGGGAGCAGCCACACTGGATCTCTTTCAAATGTAAACCAGCAATTTGGCAGATGAGAGGAGGATGGGAGTCAGTCCAGGCAAAAAATGGGATTTGATTCAAGGAACAAAAAGGGTTTAGTTCTACTAATGTGAGAAACAAATTAGTTAGAAGTTAGAAAGGCAAAAAAGAAGGGCCTGGAATTTAGACACAATTTTTGGATTGAGGGAATCAATAGGAATAATAATAATTTTTTAAAAAGATGTAGGAAGGAGGGGAGGAGCCAAGATGGCAATACATCAGCAGCCCCTGAATTCAACTCCCAGCTTGTGACAGGCCTTATCTCTTCTCGGTTAATCCTACAGCCCCAAAAGGTTATCCAGAGACAAGGAGAGAAAAAAACAACCCAGATGAATCTTTGTATCTGTTTTATGATCAGGTGCTGGGACTTTCCCCTTGAACTCCAAATGGAAGGAAAAAAAAGAGGTAAAATTACGATATTTTCTTTTTTCCCTTTTTAATAGTCCATGAGAGGTAAAGAAGAATCCATCAAAATGGAAGAACAGTTTAAAATACACACACAAAGTGGAATAGTGTCTTAAGTTGATAGTGTCTTAAGTTGATTTCATTTCCAATCGACTTAAGCATTGGTGTCCATGTGTTTCAGGCTATAGTAGAGAGGGGAAAAACCTGTGTCACAATCACATCTGCCTTGAATGTTCCCAAACTTCAGTACTGTGAGGTGATGGATAGGAAAAGACCACCACAAGGTTCGTTGATCCAAGGAAAACAAGATTTTATTCACGTGTTTGCAAAAACGGGTTCCCTCAGGCATTGAAGGAACCCAGAGCAAAATTTAAACAGCATTTTTATACCTTAACTGTCCACCCCCTCGTATGAGGGCTTGGCTCACATTCTTCCTGTTTCAAATTGACACATATACATTTTGGAGGTTTTAGGCGTTCACTTATCTGGCAAAGGCAGCTATACGGTTTCTGGCACATATACACTCTGTTACAGTTCTCCATTGTTCTACCCGCATCCAGTTTTTCTACACACTTTGTTACAGTTCATGGCAACTCTCCTGACTGTTACAACTCCTCTTTAGCCTGAGTTTGAGACACTTCCTTACAAGTCATAATGGCTTCTATTCTGCTCACAATCCCCCCTTTTTCTTGTTCCATTCTTGTCTCAAACTCAAGCAACAGATCCCCAGCCTCTTCATCCTCTGACGTGGATATTGGCTGATATAGTCTTAATGTCATCATTTGCTCGGTAACTTGTCTCTTGGCTATCAGGGAAAGGGTGCTAGTTATTGTACAGATGAATATAGGGAGGATACACGGGAGTATTACACATCCTGCTGCAATGATACCAATTAGAGCCACTATGGCTTGCAGTCCAGGGAGTTTAGGAAACCAGGATCCAAACAGGTTCCCCATACTGAACCCCTCCCAAGTTTGGCACATGAGCTACCTTCACCATTCGGTCTGCTATCTCCTGGATCACTTTTCCACTTTCATCAATTTCAATGCAGCAGTTTGTTAAATTAAACTTCCCACATATCCCTCCCTCTTTAGCAAGCAAACAGAGTAAGATGTCATATTGTAGGTACAAGTCCCAGAGTCTTTTTCCCTGCAACTCAATTGAGTATGGAAAATCAGAGTCTTTGTCACTTGTGTCCCTGTTTTTGTTATTTTTATGCATTGATCACATTGTCCCTCAGTCTTAGCTTCTGTCTTTTTGTCCTTTCCTCTGGTCCTATTTACTATCAGGAAAATGATTATCAAGTGAGTCAGCTGCATGTTACCGCTTTAGCGTTAACTTCAACAGTTGTCCATCCACTGGAACTGCCCTCCACGTAGAATTTGGATCTGGTGCCTTCTTGACTCTGCTGTAATGCGTCCAGCCTCCTTCCCGAGTGCGAACGGCCGATTCAGTAGTCAGCAGCACCTGGTACGGGCCTCCCCAGCTAGGTTGCAGCTTCTCACTCTTCCAAGTTTTTATCAGGACCCAGTCTCCAGGCTCGTGTGGGTGTTGGCTGCCAGCCAAAGGTGGTCATTGCACCAACAGTCCCTGTTTGTGAAGAGAAAGCAAAGACCGGGACAGTGCCAGCAAATATTTCCGAAGGAACAAGTCCCTGAATTCTGGTATGGGATTGCCTAGTTTGGCCAAATAGGGTCTCCCCATCAGCATTTCAAAGGGAGAAACCCCTGTGTCTTTCCTTGGACAAGTTCTGATCCTGAGCAAAGCTAGGGGAAGATTCTTTGTCCAGGGCAAACCATTTTCAAGTTGTAGTTTGGTCAAGTGTTTCTTCAATTCCCCATTTGCTCTTTCAACTTTCCCACTGGATTCTCGTGGGATGATCTGTTCTAACAAGATCTTAATTACTGTGGGAGCTGTGGCTCTTCTGATGGGATAAGCCTCTACCCACCCCGTTAGTTGATCTTTGATCACAAGCAGGTATTTCCAACCCCCCTTTTCTGGCAACTCAGTGAAATCAAGTTGTGCTCTCTGAAAAGGCCAGACCACTAGGGGTCGCCCTCCCATTTCTTTCTTGCGTGCCGTTTTCTTATTCACTTTCAAACAAATCAAACATTTCCAGCAGATGCCCTGAGCTATTGTCCACATCCTTAGACTCCAATAGTGAGGTTTAACAGACATAACCAAGGCCTCCGTTCCCTAATGTCCTCCTTCATGAATTTTCTCCAAAATTCCCCTCATGACAATGGGTGACACCACTTTGATCCCTCTGATGCTTCCCATCCTTCTGAGGTTTTAACACATCCTTCTTTCTCCAATTCTACTTTTTCTCTTTCCTCTGGCTCCCATTCCTCCCTCTCGTCCCTCTTTTCCAGTATTGGTATAGATACCATTACCAACTCTACCTCCCCTGCAGCCTCCTTTGCCCATTTGTCCGCCCATCGGTTTCCCACAACCTCAGGTGTGTTCCCCTTCTGATGTGCATTCACATGGACAATTGCCACTTGGTTGGGGAGCTGCAATGCCTCTAAAGCTTGCTCCACCAACTGCACTTGCTCTATTTGCTTCCCATCCGCCTTGATATACCCTCTTTCTCTCCATATTTTCCCAAAGGTATGAACCACCCCCCACGCATATTTGGAATCAGTCCAGATCATTACTTCCATCCCCTCAGCCAGTTCCAAGGCTCTGGCCAAGGCAAACAATTCACATTTCTGGGCTGACCAGGCAGCTGGGAGTGACCCTTTCTCTATCACTTCCCCTTCTCCGGTTACTATTGCTCTCCCTTTCCAGGCAACTTTCTATGCAAAAACTGTGCCAACACTGTGAATTGGTCTACCCAGATTCTGCAGTACCCCAACAATCCCAACGCTTTCCGCACCTCTGTCTTGTTCCTGGGAGGAGCCAAGCTCATGATCCCCTTCACCCTTTCAGGGTCCAAGGACCTGACCCCCTGCTGAATGTAATGCCCCAAATACTTCACCTTTTTCTCAACAAACTGAAGCTTCTCTTTTGAGACCTTCAGCCCCTGCTCCTTCAGCCAATTCAACAGACTCACAGAAGCCGCTCTCACTTCCTTCTCTTTCTCCCCAGTTAACAACAAGTCATCCACATACTGAATCAGGGTGATTCCTTTCCCTCTCTCAAAAGACACCAGACATAGTAGGCTCCAACAATCCCTGTTTCACCTCCTGCCCACACATCCGATGATATCTTCTCCTCATCTTCCATTGTTAATATACACATGCGAACTTCCTTCCTTCTATCCCACAATTCTATTCCAAAAACATCCAACAAATCTCTTCCTAGCAAGTTCACCCCTGAATCCGGAATATACAATATTTCGGTTTCAGTGACCACATCATTCAATTCCAATCTCACTTCTTCCAAAATCTTGACCTCTTGGGATTTCCCACTCACCCCAATCACCTTCAAAGTCTGCTTCGACCTGCATGCTCCCTTTACCGGATCGCATACAGATGTCCGGCTTGCGCCGGTGTCAATCAGGAACAGCTGTTCCTGATGGTCAGGACCCACTAACACATTTACCAATGGCTCCCCGTGGGTCCCTCTTGGAGAGCCAGAACCTCCCTAATCATACAAAGCGTAACTTCGTTCTTCCCGGATCTTGGGACATTCGCGTGCAAAATGTCCCTCCTTCCCACACTTGAAGCAAGCTCTGTCCTGGGGCTGCCGTTGGAATCGGCCAAATCGGTTGCCCCCTGGACCCCCTCGCCTGATTGGAGGTCTCCACTCTCTGCCTGGAGATCTTTCATCTCTCCACCTTGGCCTCGGATTTGGCATCCGGATCTCCCTGTCTTTCCTAACTTCATTCTTGGCTGCCGCTTGCACAGCAGCTACCATCATCTGAGACTTCTGTTTGGTTTTAACTGAGTCTCGGTTCACAAAAACTTGCTGGGCTGCTCTCATCAAATCTGTCATGCCCAAATCAGTCCATCCCTCCATCTTCTGAATCTTTTTCTGGATGTCTGGCCATGCCTTGGTGACAAACTGCAGCTTCAGGAGAGTCTCGAAGGCAGGGGTTTCTGCGTCCACTCCAGAGTACTTAGTTAACCCTTCCCGGAGCCGAGTGCAGAAATCCCCTGGGGACTCATCCTTTCCTTGTGTTACTTCAAATGCTTTGGTCAAATTTTTCCCTTGAGGGATAGCCAATTTAATTCCTTCAATGATCATGCGTTTCATGTCTCTCATGTGCCCCCTATGAGCGTCATCATTGATGTTCCAATTTGGATCGGCTATGGGGAACTTTGTGTCTGCAGCCACTGCTCCCTGTTGCCCTGCATGTCTCTTATCCCAGGCAGCCGTTGCTGCCCTCCTAATGAGATTCCTCTCTTCGGGGGTGAAAAGGTGTCCAAGAATATACATCAGCTCTTGGTATGTATATTCATTGGGCCCCAAAAACAATTCCAACTGTTCTGCCACTTCATGAGCATTCTCATGGAGTTTCGGAAGGGTCTTTTTCAAATCCCGTAACTCAGTAGCTTTTATGGGGACAGCCACGAAAACTGTGACAGGTGCCCCCTGAGCATTCATGCCATTTGGGACTTCTCTGACCGGGAAGGCCGACACGGGATTATCCGGTCTTCCTCCTAGAGGAAAATTCTCTAGGTCTTTATTCAATTGGGCCAGTTCCATTCTCAGTCCTGGGTAAGCCGGTGGTGCCGGAGGGACTGGTGGAGCCAGAGCAGCCTGTGGTGGCACGGGCTGTGGTGCTGGAACCGGGGCAGACCCTGGAGGACTTTTCAGCCACTCCTCTGCCTCACTGCCATTCTCCTCTGGCTTACTGACAAACTGTCCTGCTTCTGTCCCTGGTGGAACTGGACCTTCAAAATGAACATGATACCATACCTCCACATATGGTATCTGCTCCTTCATCCGGTGTTTCACTATGTACTCTTTCAGCTGAGTTATCCAGTACTTACTGGAATTCCCTTCAGGATCCCAGTGGTAAGGAAACTCAGGGTCTACTAGGGGATATTTTGGCCACCTAATTTTGCACAGGTAAATCATTTTCTTTTTCTCTAGATTCCGAGTGTACATTCTCAGATGGGGCAGCGACCACTGTTGGAGTAGCTGTCCCAACGGAGAGTCAGTCGGAATCGGTCTTTTTTTGGGGTCTTTTCTACTTTTATGTCTGTTCCCTCTTGGAATGTCTCACACTTGCTTTGTCCCTTCCCCATCTCTCACGCTACCCACCACTAATCTCCCAGAGATTCCTGACTTCTCGAATTACCACTGTCCTCCAGCAGATGCTGGATTCCCAGAGTTTAAGGACAGCAGATTCCTTCCCCTTCTCTGAAAGGCGACAAACTCACCTGATGCACTCCTGGTCTCCCGGAGACAAAGGAATGGTGGGCGTCCCCACTTCAGGCAATCAACGACACTCCCGGAGCGTCAGGCCGGCTTCTCTCTCACTTGTTTCCAAGGATCGTCTGCTGAGTGCAGTCACTTCAGGCTCCAACCGAGACTAGGGAGGGGTCTCTCACAACGGGAGAGTTGGTGCCACACTTACCCGATCCCTTGTCTCTGATCAGAATTCCGTGAGGCCCCACATTGGGCGCCAAATTGTGAGGTGGGGGATACGAAAAGACCACCACAAGGTTCGTTGATCCAAGGAAAATGAGATTTTATTCACGTGTTTGCAAAAACGGGTTCCCTCAGGCATTGAAGGAACCCAGAGCAAAATTCAAACAGCATTTTTATACCTTAACTGTCCGCCCCCTCGTACAAGGGCTTGGCTCACATTCTTCCTGTTTCAAATTGACACATATACATTTTGGAGGTTTTAGGCATTCACTTATCTGGCAAAGGCAGCTACACGGTTTCTGGCACGTATACACTCTGTTACAGTTCTCCATTGTTCTACCCGCATCCAGTTTTTCTACACACTTTGTTACAGTTCATGGCCACTCTCCTGACTGTTACAACTCCTCTTTAGCCTGAGTTTGAGACACTTCCTTACAAGTCATAATGGCTTCTATTCTGCTCACAGTACCCACCAGCAAACCTATGAAATGCATGACACAAGCAGAAAAGTGTTCCCAGGGACACATGCCTTAGCATGCTTGGTCGGCATTGGGAGAAAAAAATCAGCTTAGGGCAGGGGTCTTCAAACTTGACAGCTTTAAGACTTGTGGACTTCAACTCCCAGAATTCCTCATCCAGTCATGTTAGCTCTGGAATTCTGGGAGTTGAAGTCCACAAGTCTTCAACTTGCCAATTTCGAAGACCCTTGGTTTAGGCCATCAGGGTGGTGGGGTGGAGAGGGTCAAAAGGGCATATATGCGAGAAAATAACTGGGAGAAGAGAGTTGAAGTGCACCCCCCCTCCCCAAATCATAAGTGAGGGCAGGTCGGTAAACATCTGAATTTTGGTCACATATGGCCACAGGGATGCTGCAACAATTATAACTTGGAGGAACTGTTGAAAGAAATATCCTTCTGGATTCGGTTCCAAGTGGGGAAAAAGACACTGGAAACATGGAGGCTGTTTGGAAAGATGGTTTAATGGTGGACAGGACCACATGACTTGGAGCTCCAAAATGAAAAGGATGATCGCATGCTTCAGGGTGAAGCAAGATGCTGAGAGACCCTTATATACCCTCTGTTGGGCCCCACCTTAGTGTTTCCTGTTCCTGTGCAAGAAATGTATCCCATTGGCTGTCAGGCTCCCAGGGGTGGGGGTCTTAGCTAACTTTGTAGGCTTTGTCTGGACCACATGGCTTCACCTGAGTGTTGGCTGATACAATCTTCCCAGGCCAGGTGGTGAGATGGGTAGACCCTTTATTATGTAGAATACTCTGGCCTAGGCCTTAATGGCCCATTAGCAAAGATGGGGAGGCTGAGTTTCTGCTTCTCTGAGTTTCTACTTTACTCTTTTTAAGGGAAATATTCTGCCTTTTTAATATTTCCCAGGATATTTGATTTTTCTAGGAGGGGGGTGGGTGCTAACTTCCTACAGAACTATGCTAAGTCCCTTTGCTCGGTGCCAGTCTAATTTTGCATATTTTCTGAATGTTGTAAGATTCTTGGAAGATTATGGGTACTAAAAATGACCCCGAAATCTGCCAAAGTGCAGAAATTATCTGGAAATGTATAAAGACATAGATACAGACTGTATACCCCAATATATTCTTCCCTAAGTTCTGTAGATAGGGAAAACTCCAATATGAAGACCAGGAAGGGGAAAAATTTTGTGAGGAAGAAATGTGTAATCAGAGGTGGGATTCTACCAGTTCACACCTATTTGCTAGGACCGGTTGTTAACATTCTAAGCAGTTCGGAGAACCGGTTGTTAGAAGAAATTACTGGCCTAATCCTGTAAGGAAGGCAGGAAGGAAACATTCTGGTGTTGCTTATAGAAACTGCCTCTCCGTTAACCCTTATTACATTCTTGGTAGGACTAGACTTCCTGTTTCAGGAATGTCTCTAGAGTTTTTTCCCTCCTTTGCTGGTACTTTGCTTGTGTGGAGTGACCATTCAAAGTTACAATGGCACTGAAAAAAGTGACTTATGACCATTTTTCACACTTATGACTGTTGCAACATCCCCACAGTCATGAGAGGCCAGGCGAGGAGATACGTGCCTCGATGTGAGTGATGTTGAGTTGGCCACACCCAGCTAGTCACATGACCACCAATCCATGCCCACCAACTAAGCCACGCCCACATAACCGGTTGTTAAAAAATTTGAATCCCACCCCTGCATGTAATCCAGCGTTACAAATCAACAGTTTCCATCATGGTTCTAAAATGATTTTGGATTATTTTACTAAAATATTGTATTACGGGGTGAAGTCTTTTTCTCCAAAGGTTTAAAGAGTTGGGACAGACAAACTGGGAAGATATAGCAAGACACCAACGAATGCTTCATATTCAGTTCTTTCAGCCTCTGCCCTTATTTGTTCCTCGACTATTATTGCTGTGACTTTGATGCCAATTGAGCAGAACACTAAAATGTCTTGAACTATTTTTCATTCTGCTTAGCTCTCTAAGCCCTGCATCTATCCTTGTTACATTTCTCATGTTTCATCCCTAGAGGTGCATCTAAGAGGTATGTCAGTTCCATAAAAAATGAGAAAGGAAAGAAGGAACGTAGCAAGCTATTTAAATTACAGAAGAAGAGCAAAGTACATGCCTTCTGCTCCACCAAAAAAATGGGTTTTTCATACGAACTCCATGCTTTGATTATTCTGAAAATTTGTAGATCATTTATAGATAGGGCCATCTTTTAATTCTGTGTAATTTTCATAATAATTGCTGGCAAAATGTAGGGAGATCAATCCATCCTTTTATTTGAAAATCCTAAAGTATAAATACTGTTCTTATAAAAACACACAAATTCTGAACATATTAATTTTGATAGTTAATTTCCAGTAATAGTCATGAGAAACTTTATTTTCCAAATTAAAGACTTAAGCTCTGAGTCAAACCTGAAGATAACTGCATCAGTCTGATATGGTAGATGGTAGTCTGTTTGCTGTTTGAGTATATCCTAAGGAAGCTTCTTATACAATTTTAATGCAAAAATTCTTATGCAAGTTTTTCTTATTAAGAAGTTTTTCCTAATTTTCACTTAGAATCTACCTGTCTTTAAGCAGGGGTGGGATTTTAGCGGTTCGGGCCGGTTCTAGAGAACTGGTTGTAATGATTCTGTGCAGTTCGGAGAACTGGCAAATCATGCCTCTGGCTGGTCCCACCCATCTCCGCCCACCCCCTCTGCTCGCCCAGTCAGTCCTTATCACGCAACATTGTGCACATGCCCAACATCACTGACTGCATTTTTTCCTGCCCAGTCACTCTTTAAGGCATTTTTTTCCCCTCCTGACGATCAGCTGTACCTATGATCAGCTGTGCCCCCTTGCTTATTTACTGCTTCACCCAGAGTCTTCCCAGAGGCCCAGGAAGGCAAAAAATGGAGGGGTATGTGGCACTCCCCTGCCCCCCTCCATTTTTTGCCTTCCTGGGAGCAAAAACACCCCCCTAGGAGGCTTCTCTGAGGCCCAGGAGGCTCCAAAATGGAATGCGGAGCGTGCTGCATGCTCTGTTTTTTTCCTTCCTGGGCCCCAGGGAAGGCTTCTGGGAGCAAAAACGCCCTCCCAGGAGCCTTCCCTGAGGCCCAGAAGGCCTCAAATATAGGGGGGGGGGGGATGCTGCCAAAGAAAGCCACACCCAACCAGTTACATGGCCATGCCCACCTAGCCACATCCACCTAGCCACACTCACCTAGCCATGCCCACAGAACCAGTTGTTACAAAATTTGAATCCCACCCTGACTTTAAGTGAGGACCATTATCCTGTCTCTTCCAATCTGGAATGCTAGCAATCAGGTCTTCTTCTGAGGAATAACTCAGCAAGTATGTGAAAAATGCTATTGTATCTTCCTTCAATCATGGTTTTTCACCTCACAAGGCTTGGTTTCCTGTTCCTTGGTCATCTTTGCAGCTGCTTCAGCATATCTGAAATCTTTTTTCCCGGGGTGTTGCTCAAGGTAGAATGTTACCAGTGCAACTAGAATAGAAATGGTGATAACAGCTGTAATATAGCCAAGAAGTTGTATCCTTGACTAACACAAGAATGGAGCAGTTCATTTGAAAAACAAGAGAATATACTGTGTGTATTTTAGGCTTGAACTGTGGAGCTTGATATTCTTTGAACATGGTTGCTTGTTTGCACACGTTTCTTTGCACAATTAGGTAATATCATCAGTATTATTGACTGTGGGGTTTGCTCTCAGTTTATCTACAGTAGCTTGCCCTGCCAGTTTTGGTGTGGATATGATTTTCTACTTGTAGTTCCTTGATTAAGGTATTGTTTTCTGCTTGACTGTTATCTGGTGTTAATCCCTGCTTATCTGAGTGTTGGCTGCAGGAGAGGATATATTCTGGTCTTTTTGTTTCCTTCTTAGCTTTTTTTATTTTCTCTTTTAAATCGTGTGTATATATGATTTATTTCTATGTGTTTGTCAATGGATTATTTGGAAAATCACAGGATCTGATGGAATTGCTACCAGAAGGACTGGCAGCATCTTTCTACCTTACTCTTCTTCTGATACAAGAAGTAGTGCTAATATAAATATTAAATACTAATACTCTGATACAGGAAGTATCACTAAGCTACCTCAATACTCAATGTTCTTAAAAATTGTATTAAGGATTGTTAATATTAGGCCTAAATCTTTACCTTTCTATGAGCTTTATTCGTAGTCATTTCCAGAATACTTCTATTTTTCTTGTGACATATCCTAAAGAATTTATCCTTCGCCTAGCGTTTCACTGGGTAATCTTACCTATACCTAAACAAATACGTTAACTATTTTTTAAATATTTCTGCTTTCTTATCATATATGCAAAAAAAAAAAAAAAAGAATAATGCTTGTGCTGTGAAAGGAAACAAAGGAGGTTCCAGGCTGGATTGCTTGTTAATAACATTCCATTACATTTCAAGGTTTTTCAGTTTGCTTGGTGTGAATTTTTTCCTCCTAAAATGAAACTTTTCTATGTTCATTCACCTGCTGAAAAATTCCTGCACATCTTACATAAAAGTATTCCTCTTTGATAATTCATGATACCTAGTTTTGTCATGTTACAACAAAATGTCCTTACACTTTCACTTTCTGCTTAAAAGTCTCTTATTTAAAAGTTTGTAGGATTCTGGTGTAGTGCTGGTGTAGTTGATACTGCTGCATCCCCCCAAAATTGTAAGCTTGAGTTATCCTGGTGAAACCTGGATTTTGAGTTTCTTTTTCCTCACAGGTGAAGCTTTCCATCGATATTCTATGGACTAACACTTCATTTATGGCGCATAATGATAAGCCTATGTTTCATCAGCTATCACAATGCTATGAAGAAAAAACTCATCTTCATTCTTGTAGCATGGCAATATTTGCTGGTAAATTCGAACTCTTTAAACTTTCATATCTGCCATCAATATATGAGCATCTCATCTTATACAAATGTGGCCCACAAGTTCTAGTGACATTCCACATTTGACCACAATTTGAGTAATCCACCAAGTGTCCTTAATTAGTTCATCACCTTTTCTTATAATAAACTCCATTGGTATCATTACAGATCATCCACTTCATTCTTGGTCATATTTATAAGCTCTTCTCACTTCAACATCTTAATGTAATTTTTGGCCCGGTGACACACAATATTCACAACAACAGTCATTATTCCCCAGGGGGTATGTTTGAACCAGAGTGCAGAGTGAAATTATAATAAAGCACAATTGGTTTATTGACAATGCCTGAGGCAAAAACACTGCTAAAAAGGTGTAGGGATACATCCTCTTTGTAAACTGATTCAAATCAGATTATATAAGGGATCAGACACAGCAGCAAGATGTTTGATTTGACATAGTACATCATATATCTAATCTCATCAGTGACTCCATTAGGGTATAACTATGAGGAAATAGGGCAGGACTACAATAGAGACTTGAGAGAACAAAAATGCAGTATTATAAAATATAACATTTCTTGTTTCTAGTGAGTAATTTTCTTTTCCAGAGCTTTGCTTGCCTCCCAGAATTTTTTTCTGGTTTATCACTATTTATTCCTTGCTTTCTAATGTTTTATGGCTGACAGATTAGTTTCCCAGGAAAGCATTTATGAATATTGCCTTGCCAAATTTTCAATTCAGCAGTTACCAAATTTGACACTACAAAGCTGGACTAGTACAGATAGTCCTCAACTTACAACAGTTTAGTGACCATTCAAATTGACAACAGCACTGAAAAAAGTGATTTATGACCATTTTTCACACTTATGACCATTGCAGCATCTCCATGATCACGTGATTTATATTTGGATGCTTGACAGCTGGTTCACATTTATGACTGTTGCAGTGTCCCAGGATCATGTGATCTCCTTTTGCAAACTTCTGACAAGCAAAGTCAATGGGGAACCAGATTCACTTAATAACCGTGTTACTAATTTAACCTCTGCAGTGATTCTGTTAACAAATGTGGCAAGCAAAATCGTAAAATGGGGCAAACTCTCCTAACTTAGCAACATCAATTGTGGTTGTGAGTTGAGGACTACTTTTTTTGGGGGGGGGGAGATCTATTAGGGTTATGGCCTTTAGCTTGAACATCCCAAATTCTCTTTCATTTGCCATTAGTGATAGCTCCCAAAAATGCTCTTAATAGAAGGAAATCAAAGTTCCCTGTGCAATATATTGCACTATATTTCTTTGTGAGCACTAGGAACAAATTATTTATACACCTGTTCTCACACGAACCCCTTACTTTGTGATTAGTATGTGATTAGAATTTTGAGAAAGAAAAACAAGAAGTTATTCAATAGGACATCTATCAGTATGAATAGTTTTAGCAAGCTATAGCAAAATTCATTCTAGTAATTTATCTACCTGTGTCAATTCCCATTGACTTCTTGAAATCAAAATCAATATTAATGATACATTTTCAGTACCATTCCTATGAACGTATATTAATAAGCACAGCACAGAAATCATTCTTGACCTTGTGCCATAAAGGACAGATAATCAATATCCCAAATGTCCTTGAACTCTGTCCTTGGACTATGCTAATGAAAAACTAAACAAACTGCTGGGCTGTTATAATTAAGAAATGGAGAAATAGAACAAGGAAATAAAGAGCATGTGGGTGATTTAATATTAAAGGTATTTGATAATGGTAACAAATTCTTAAGGCAACTCTTTTAACCTCAAACTATCCACTATTGACCTCACCCCATTCCTAAGAGGTCTGTAAGGGGCGTGCATAAGTGCACCATTGTGCCTCCTATTGTCCCCATTTATTTGTACCCATTTCCTGTATTCTTACTCATGTTTAATCTTATACCTATTATCTTGTAAGCAATTGACAAATAAAATAAAATAAATAAACTTCTTCTACCTAGGTATATTATATACTTACATGGAAATAGGAAGGTCATTCCAAATGTAAAGCAAGCAAGGAAAGCTTTAAAAATAGTAGTAAAACTGAAGACACTCGAGTCAAAGATGAGATTCCTGTTTAGGTAAGTTTTGTGAACCGAGAAAGGAAAGATGTGCAGCAATTTGTGAATTATTTCTGACATTTTATGCATACTTGTAACAAATTTGAATACTTTTTTGAAGTTAGTCTCATAGCTCAGAAAAATTAAATACTCTATAGCAAAGGTCAGAGACTGCTACTAAATTTCAGCAGAATAGAAGTACTCATCTCAAATGACCTAAGTGCTAGAGCCCACTGTAACTACATAGCCAAAAAGGCATTAAGAATTGTTAACCTAATCTTACGTAGCTTTTTCTCTGGTAATATTACACTAATAACTAGAGCATAATTTGTTAGACCAATACTCGAATACAGCTCATCAGTCTGGAACCCACATTACGTATCTGATATTAACACGGTTGAGAAAGTCCAGAAATATTTCACAAGAAGAGTTCTCCACTCCTCTACTCATTGCAGAATACCTTATGCCACCAGACTTGAAATTCTAGACCTAGAAAACCTAGAACTACGTCACCTTCGTCGATTTAAGTATAGTATATAAAATCATACATTGCAATGTCCTACCTGTCAATGAATACTTCAGCTTCAACCATAACAACACAAGAACAAACAATAGATGCAAACTCAAGGTTAATCGCACCAAACTTGATTGCAGGAAATACGACTTCAGCAATAGAGTGGTCAATGTCTGGAATACCCTACCTGACTCTGTGGTTTTTTCCCCAAACCCCAAAAAATTTAACCTTAGACTGTCTATTATTGACCTCACCCCTTTTCCTAAGAGGTCTGTAGGGAGCGTGCATAAGTGCACCAACGTGCCTACCGTCCCTGTCCTTTTGTTTATTTTATTTTTCTTATATGTATCCATGTATTCATAACTATGTTTTTACTTATACCTATTATCTTGTAAGCAATTGACAAATTAGAAAAAAGAAAAAAGAAATAAATACATCAAATTCTATTTGATTTTTTTTTAAATGCTGTTACTTTTCACAATAAGCCTTGTATCTGATGCAGCACAAATCAGTGACTTTCTCAAGTGAGTCCTTAGCTTTCATCATTCCCAGAGATGTGTATCAGATGGGGATCTCACATTCTTCATCTCTTCTCTCCCAGTCCTTGGGCTGGGTCTGAGTGGATTGGAACTGCATGTGGCTCTATGTAGTCCCTGAATCCAATAGTAAAGCATATATGCTCTTCAGGAGTGAACTCTCGGATTTGGAGACTTTTTCAGCTTGGTTGCTTTCTTGAAAACATTTCATTACCCAGGTGAATAACATTATACATAATACACGAGCACACAATAGTTACAAACTCAAAGTAAACCGCACCAAACTCGATTGCAGGAAGTACGACTTCAGCAACAGAGTGGTCAATGCCTGGAATACACTACCTGATTCTGTGGTTTCTTCCCCAAACCCCCAAAACTTTAACCTCAGACTGTCTACTGTTGACCTCACCCCTTTCCTAAGAGGTCTTTAAGGGCCGTGCATAAGCGTAACAACATGCCTACCATCTTTGTGCTAATGTTCCCTTTTATATATATATCCATTTCATGTATAATAATCATGTTTATACTTATAACTGTTATCCAATACATGCTCGACAAATAAATGTAAGTAAGTAAATAAATAAATAAATTACCCGAATGCAGGGAAATGAAGTTTACTGGCTGCTTACATAGAGTAGCTTGCTCTGCCAGTCTTGGTGAGAGTGAAGGGAATGTGTTCTGGGATCTTGTCCATGAATCCCCTGAATTTCAGTGCAATTTATCTACCACCTATCTCTTTGCTTAATCCTTTGGTCCATCCATTCATTTTTCTATATGGCCAGTCACGGGTCCGGCTAGATCAAACAATGTGCACAGTGCTTTTGCACATACAGGATGGAGACAATGCTCTATTCAGCAGAATATGAATGTTTTTTTTTTTAAACCCAAACCCCTACTTTACTTTCAGAAGCATTGTCTGATTTGCTGCCTGCTAAAGTCAGCAATCTGAGATTTTGGGTTTTCTTCAGACCCTCTGGTGTGGTGAATTGATTGAATTGGAGTTCATGGGGGTAAGCTACAAATATATAAAGTAATTGAAGGTAGGAAGCAGATAAATAGAGAGATGTGTATATGTGTGTACTTTACTATTCTTCAATTCCAACTCAAGTATTGGTCATGCAGTGATGTTGATTGTAAATACAGAGAGGATTAGTTTCTCTCTCCCTGTCCTCTTGTACAATTGAAGAACAAGCTAAACAGATTGCTGCACAAAAGAATCTTGATAAAGAAGCACAGAAAGTTAAAGCCATCCTCAATAAGTTTGGCTCCTTGGAATGGATGAGCCAGTATAAACATGCTTTTCAAATTGCCTAATGTAAAAATGCCTACACATTTTAAGACTGTATTTACTCAAGCAAGATTTGAGCATATGGGCACAATGGTTAAATGTGGAGGATTTAACCAAGTCCCTCATGATGAATGTACTTTCCTTTGTGGAGCCCAGAGACATATACTATTTGAATATCAATTGTATAAGAATATAGACAAATGATCTATTGGGGTCCTTAGAATAACATATTTTATGTGCAGTCAGAATACAGAAATCACCTGTATGGCCATTTATTTATATAACATAGTTCAGTTGAGATCTGCATTTGTGAGTCTGACTGAGGTAAATTGTAGGAGTGATACAGAATTAAGCATCACTTTCTTTATTTAATCAGTTTATTTTGTTCTATTTTACATACAGTTGTATGTAAAACAACTGAATGTAAAATAATAACTCTGAAGAGGCCAAAAGGAGCATTTACACAGCGCACGTGTTCATGTCAGTTCAACCAGACAACAATATGAAATCTTTTCAAAATTTTATCTTTATTGGTTTGGCTAGACAAATGAGTGTTGACTCTTTTTGGACATTTCCAGTTCATTTGATGATGGCTTTGGCAGCCTGCTGAACTTTTGAAGTTCATAGTAACTTGTCTATGCTCTCATGCCTTGATGATTGTGGAGTCTTAATAGTATATTGAGAAATATAGACTTTGTGTTGGTTTAGCCCATTTTTGGTAAGCTTTTAATATCTACTGAATTGTGTGTGTTCTCTACTGCCTGTTAATTATAGGGAATTTGACATATATTTTAAAGTGCAAAACCTGTAAAGTATATTAGCTGACTTTTCAACTAATGATAGGTATGCATTCAGTTCAGCATGTCAGGTGCTGTTTGTGACATCACCTCTGAGTTCCAAATTTCAAACTTATAAAACTGTAGCAAAAAAGGCACATATTTAATTTTTTATATACTATGTAACACAGTACATACTCCTCTTTCCATTTCATACATTATTGTATGACATTAAAATCTCATTCAGCCATAAGTTGTTGACTGGGAGATGACATATAGGCTTTGGCTAAACAAAAGGATTGATGAATATAAGTACAGTTGAAATCCTTTTGATTTAGATGCTTAGTTTTCATCAAATTGAGCACCACACAAGCACTGGCAACATTTTTAATGAATAGATCAGCAATTGTGGATTAACTTTGCCACCTAGTGCTGGAAAAGCAGACATGCAGAAACATATTCACCAATGTTCTGTACAATTGTGGTTTAAAATTTTATGAATTCAAGTGTACTCATTCTTTGCATACTGCTCAAAATTAGTGGAATAGCTTTGCAATGCTTAATGGGGAAAATGTAGCATAAGTAAAGACCAGGTTCAAAACAATGCAGGTAGTTGGGCAAATGTGTGTCTTCAGGGAAAATAGATCAGATAATATGGGATAAAGTAGATTTTTATGCACTTAGATATAGCACTAGATTTATAAAGTTAGTTCAGTTATTGAACCATCTGATGCTTAGGAAAATGGATATTTAAGATTCTCAATGTAAGGGTTTCCTCGCTTTTTTCTCTTTCTTTCTTTGCAGCTATCCTTCACTCTAATATAGATTTTGGATTTTTCTTTCATATGGCCAAAACATCTCATTTTACTTTAATAACTTGGAGGCTACTGTACTGTTTATTTATTAAATAGTAGGAATGAGGTTTGAATAATTTCAGTCTTTTGAGGAACACATCCTAGCAAGGTATTTCTTTAAACAAAATACCCAATCACAGCTTCCAGATTTGTCGCTGCCCAGAGTTTAAGAGGCTGTCTCCCTTAAAACCTGTTCAGGCAGGATCTTCATGAACTCTTTGCAATTTACTGTGCACAAGTCTGCTGCCTAGTTTTCCCTCATCTTTTTTTGCAAATTCCAGTACAAATCTTCCAGTTGTGAACATTTACAGCTTGTGCAATGGAGTGCACTGTTGGAAGAACTGAAGGACCAGGTAGGAACACACAATCATGGAGAATTCTGCTCAGAGTCATATTCAAGTGAGGGGGGGCATATAAATTTAATAAGAACTATGCAGTTACTAAGAGTCAACAATAACTTTATAAGATATCATTATCAGCACTTTTGTTTTATTAAGAAACAGAATACATGTATAAGACATAATACATAAACACAAGCATAAATCTAAACAACTCTGAGCTATTAAACCTGTGAGGTTCAGCATAGCCCTTACTACTACTTACACACATACACACAAGTGAGTAGTTTCCTTAAAGGTGCAGTACATCTTTAAGGCACAGTTAATATATAAACTCTCCAATTCAAAATGTCTTACAAAATATAAAAGCAACAGTTGAGACGCACCGTATTTTATTTTATTTTTTTCTCTGTTCATCTGCTTCATCCTTCCTTCTGTATTGGATTGACTATTTTGGCTCATTTACACCAGTCTTCCTCCTCCCTTTCAAAGCTTCAGGTATAGAATAGACCAAGGGTCTTCAAACTTGGCAAGTTTAAGACTTGTGGACTTCAGCTCCCAGAATTCCTGAGCTAAAATGACTGGAGGAGGAATTCTGGGAGTTGAAGTCCACAAGTCTTAAAGCTGCCAAGTTTGAAGACCCCTGGAATAGATGATACCTGACTCAATAGCAGTAACTGTGAGAGGGATCTAAGAGTCCAAATGGTCAGCCACTTAAATATGAGCAAGCATTAAAAGGCATTAAAAGAGGGACAGAATCAAGATCACATGAAATGCTAGTACCAATGTATAATGCCTCAGTAAGACCATACTTGAAATATTGCATCCAGTTTTGGTTGCCTCGATATAAAAAAATATCCTAGAAAGATTGCAAAGAAGAGCAATAAAGATGAATAGGGGACTGAAGGCTAAAACATATGAAGAACGTTTGCAGGAATTGGGTATGTCTAGTTTAACGTAAAGAAGGATTAGGGGTGACATGATAGCAGTGTTCCAATATTTCAGGGGTTGTCAAAGAGAAGAGGGAGTCAACCTATTCTACAAAGCACCTGAAGACAGGACAAGAAGCAATGGATGGAAACTAATCAAGGAGAGATCCAACTTAGAAATAAGGAAAAAAATTCCTGACAGAATAGTTAATCAGAACAGTTAACAGATTGCCTTCAGAAGTTCTGGGTACTCTAACACTGGAGGTTTTTAAGAAAAGATTGGACAGCCATTTGTCTAAAAAGTATAGGGTATCTTGCTTAAGCAGAGGGTTGGACTAGAAGACCTCCAAGGTCCCTTCCAACACTGTTATCTGATTTGTTTAGCAAAAAACATTGTAAACTCATTTAACAACCATCTTGCAGGCATTTGATCCCCATTGTGGTTGTAAGTTGAGGACCACCTGTACATTTATTGAGACTGGCTATAATAACAGAAGATTACAGGTTTGATTGCATTGTATTTCCTCTTTCTTTTCCTCCTTTTTATATTTTGGTGAATTAGAGAGGCATCTGCCTGAACTGCTTGCAAGTGTTATCTGGCCATTCTAGATTTAGAAAATGTTTTGCCCTTTGTCACCTTGATGACAGAGTTTCATATCTCCATCAAGGTCATTTTCCTTACTCTCTAATGTTGGGAAATGCAAATATTTGGCAGTGGAGGAGACACAGGTGATTCCAGTGATTGATGACTCTCCTAGGCAACAGCCTATGATAACCTGTCTCAGCCTTTCTGAAGATTTAAATATAATTTGGCTAACTGTTAAAAATTCAGCATCAGATATCTTTGCTAATCTACTGAAAATCAACTATTCAGTCCAAAGATCCCATTGAATTTTCTACTTGCTGCTAGATTCCCAACCCCTCCCCAGGCCTAATGAAGAAAACTTATATACATGCATAATGAAGCACACCCTAGAGTCATTCTGTCCCCATATTGAGCTTTATTTACTCAATTAATACCTCATATTTCCACAATAAATAGAGTTCAGAAATTCTTCTCCCCTCCCCTGGGGATATTACCAACCAATGTTTGATGAGAAAGGGAGAGGGAGGAAGCACACCCAGCTGCATTTTTTTTCCTGTCTTCACAACATCATCACCACCAATCTCCTTGTGGAGAAATTCTAGTGACATTTTTCCCCACATCAGAGGTGGTATCCAGCAGGTTCTGACCAATTCTGGAGAACCAGTAGTGGAAATTTTGAGTAGTTCAGAGAACCGGCAAATACCACCTCTGACTGGAGATTTTACAGTATCCTTCCCCTGCCACATCCACCAAGCCATGCCCACAGAACCAGTAGTAAAAAGTTTTGAATGCCACCACTGCCCCACATCCTAAGTTATTTACGTTTGCTTATAAACTGCTTTGAGTTGGTAGTTGCTTTGAATGAGGGAGGGGAGGGGGAGAAATAACAGAAAACACCAAAAATATTAATTCAAATCTTTTTTAAAAATCAAATCTATTAGAAGGCAAAAGGAGAAGGACATGGCAGAGGATGCCATGAGGTTAGTGTTGTTGAGGTAATGAACATGAATCTGGGAGATAGACAGGAGGCCTGGCATGCTATGGTCCATGGGATCACAAAGAGTTGGACATGACTTAGTAACTGAACAACAACAAATTAGCAACCATTTAAAAGAAATTACATAGCAATCCCCAACACTTCTATCTGGAATCCTTACTTCTGATAGTGAATGGGCTGAAACAAATGGCAAAAGACTGAAAAAAAAATTATGTCCTTCTACAGCAGGATTGTCAAACTCATGTCATCGTGGTGATGTCACGTGACATATCGGGACTTTTCCCCCCTTCGCTAAACCGGGTATGGGCACGGCCAGCGTGTGACACATCGAGCCCACAGGCCAAGAGTTTGACAGCCCTGTTCTAGAGGACCTTAAAGATAAAATTTGCCTTGTCCCTTGATAAGGAAGCTGCAGAGCCCTAGAAATAGCCATTGTGAGGATATCTTCTGCCTTACCTGTCAAAGATATTTCTGACTGATGGGAATGAAAATGGTTTCTTCCAAGGATTTTAAAACTCAGCCAGATTGATTTGAAATAATGTGTTATGGCCAAATTCCCAGAAATCTTGGCTACTTCCACTGTAGGATTATTGTGATGTTATTTTCCATTATTTCTACCATCAACATCCTATTATTTCAGGTGTCAGTCAGACGTTATCTTGAAAGGGATATATAATAATCTCTATAATCTTATTGAGAAAAGAAACCTCTGAATGATTTGCATTTGGGTAAGGCTAGCAAGATGCTTGAATGCTAATTTGTTGAAGCTATAATTGTGTATTACTCAAAATAGGTGACATTTCAATGATATTATTAATCACCCTATGGAGCACTGCACACCAGAACAACTAAACACAAGAACAGTTTTTCCCCGAAAGCCATCACTCTGCTAAACAAATAATTCCCTCAACACTGTTCAACTATTTACAAAGTGTGCATTACTATTACTGTTAATCTTCTCATCACTCCTTCTCATCCATCCCCTTCCACTTGTGGTAGGACTGTAACTTTGTTGCTTGTATCCTTACTATTTATATTGACTGTTTCCTAATATGATTTGATTGTTGATTGTACCCTATGACTATCATTAAGTGTTGTACGTTATGATTCTTGATTCTTAATGAATGTATCTTTTCTTTATGTATACTGAGAGTATTTACATCAAGAAAAATTCTTTGTGTGTCCAATTACACTTGGCCAATAAAAGTATTCTATTCTATTCTATTCTATTCTATTCTATTCTATTCTATTCTATTCTATTCTATTCTATTCTTTCATTCATGGCCAGGTCTTTATGTGATTGTCCTTTATTTTGGTGGCTTTTGATTTCTTAGTGTAACTTTTATATTCAGTAATTGGACATGCTGATTAGCAATCTATGTAAGTAGAAAGACTAAACTTAAAATGATTTTTATTTTATTTTTTATTTATTTATTTGATTTGTCAATCGCTTACAAGATAATAGATATAAGTATAAACATGAGTAAGAATACAGGAAATAGGTACGAATAAATGGGGACAATAGAATAAGGATGGTAGGCACGATGGTGCACTTATGCATGCCCCTTTTTTGGAGGGTTATAAATTTTATTTCTGATTAATTCAATGAAATTAGACCAATCTAAACCAAATTGGGTATTTGAGGAATATTATTCTTATTATATATTTTTGTTAGATAACTATGTTAATTGAATGTAATTCTTACTTTAAACCAACTCAGGCTAATATTGTATTTATATGCATGTCAGTTACTCTAGTTTAGCAATGAATTTCCAACTTAGTTTAATGTAGAGCCTTCAAATTCCCACCCAGTCTCAAATAATACAACTCTTGCAGCCCAAACCTCCCAACCAACCAAAAATCAAATTTGAATCTGTGGGACTGAGTCATCCTGTTTTTTAAAAAATGTGTACTGCTTCTGGATCCATGTTGCTATTAGCCACTATTTCTTTATTTAACTCAATTTAGGCATTGCCCAATTCCAAATCATCCATGGATAGTTCACAATAAAAATAAAAGCACAAGATGGAACAAGATGAGATCCAATCACTCCATACAAGACATAAAGGGCTCTATCCATCTCAACCCCAGCCTGAAAGAACCACCAGGTCTTCAAGGCTTTTCAGAATTTGATCAGGATGGGAGTCACATGGAGATAGGCAGGGGGAATCTCATTGTGAAATCCCATTGTAAAAAAAGAGGCACATTTCTGAGTCCCCATAGATGGAACTGTTTGATTATAAAGACCTGGAGCATACTAACTCTGCTGGCATATACTGGCCATCAGAAACCATGGGAGATGTAGGGCTTTATAGGTAATGGCCAGCATGAATTAAATCCATATATAAAACTAAAATCTTTGTGTCATCTTGAGAAATGATGCAAAATCACTACAAAACTCTAAATTGTAAAATTTACACTGATACCACTCACCATTATTTATTACTATCTAAAATAAATAGACATGATCTTTTGAAAAGAAAAATAAATACTTCAAAACAATCAGTAAAAACAATCATCAGTCCATATCAATAGAAGGCAATATAAAACTCATTCACTACTTTTAAAATATCCCAACCAGATTTCCTTACCAGGCCTTCTGGCAAGACATAAGGTACATAAGCTGTAATTTAGACCACACCTTCAGGACCAGATATTCTTCATCCTTGGTTAGATTGGGCCATGATAGATATAATATGGGAGAATTGTGAATAGGAACTATGAATAGGAATATTTAGATCATTACTGTAGAGCTAATTCTTATCTTGAGTTGCTGATTTTCCACAGGCTCCATATTAAATTGTAAAATTCTGCATTGGTATGATTCTCAGGGGTATCTTAACTTTCAGAAGAAAAATCTGGTATGGTTGTTCTATCTGAAATGTTTCATTGAGGAGAAATAAGTTTGTTATTCCTAAATTTTATAAAATTCTGCTTCCGTGTTTGGCAAATCTCCTGTTTGAGACATAATCCCTATTCAGGCATTCAGATGTCCGCAACATACAGGCTACATTGGGACACATGCATTGGCTTCTGCTTTATTTATTTCCATCTTTATCAGATTGATGGTGAAAATCTAAAGCACAAGTTCCAGAAATGACCATTCTTGCACAGCTCTTATACCAGTATAAGACATTGACTAGTGAAAATGCTGAAATATGCCCCAAGAAAATCTGATGGCCTTGAAAAATGGCATACCATTTTTAAAATAAATATAAAATGATTTTTTAATCTAAAACCAGCAGAAAAGAGGAGATAATGGTCTGAGGCATTTTCAAAGAATTAAACAATCTCTATTTATTGATTTTATTCATTTATTTACAATAATTTAGTGCTGCCTACTGACTAGACTCTAATGGCTTACAATTTTAAAAATGTTAAGGTCAATAATCTATGTAAATCAATCCAATAATATCCATGCAATCAATACCTATGCTGTCACTGCTCTTATATTCAAATGCCCCATGAGAGAAGACTGTTATCACCATCTTTCTAATTACTGAATGGGAACAGCATCTTGACTTTGTAGAATAAGCTTCTCTGAAGTGATGGAGTTGCTACCAAGAAAGCCATAGTCAGGGCTTTTGCCCGCTTGCTTGTTTGGTCTCACAGAAAGTGGGCACCCTATCTGACTAGGCTGTGTCTACTTAGCACATATATTTCCAAAAGTATTGGATTAAGTGAAGTGTGCCATCCTCACCCACATCTGCTATAGACCATCAAAAGAATGACCAACGTGTTTTTGCCCCATGACTAGGCTTGAGCCCTGACTAAAAAGGATTTAAATAATATTTATTATGCAGGGTTACTTCTAGTTGTAGTCCAGTCATCTTTTTTAGTTTCCACTTTGTCTTTACATCCACATTTTGATCACTGCTGCAATCACTGCCTGCAACGGTCATAAGTGTAAAAAAATTTCAGAAGTCACTTTTTTCAGTGTTGTAACTTTGAACAGTCATTAAATGAATCATTGTAAGTCGAGGACTACCTGTATTTCTGATAATAATTGGTTGTTAATGAGTGGAGTGGGAAGGACTGCCATCTTGGATCTATCTCAACCCTGAGCATGGTGCCATGAGATGTGTCCATGTGGGTTTTTTAAAACACCCAGTGTTTGTACTGTGCATGGTGATTCTCACACATGATTTCTTTTGGGGATTACTGAAGTGATCATACAAGACAGCATGATTGCATGAATTTTTTAAGAGGTTTTAGGCTGCAGTCTATGCAAAACAATGCTCACTGCTTTGAGTAAAAAGATGCTTTGTCGACTCACAAATACAAGCTTCTTGGGAAATGATATATTTCATCAGATCTAACTCCTTTCCCATTATGTTTCAAACCTTTTAATTTCATCCCAAGAAATAGCAGAAAGAAAGGAAAGTACAGTGCAGAACTTTTATGAAAAAAATAATAACAGACCTCTGTCAATCTGTGTTCCTCAACTTTGACAACTCTAACATGTGGACTTGAGCTTCCATAATTCCCTAGTCAAGAGGGCTGGCTGGGGAATTCTGGGAGTTGAAATACACACATTAAAGTTGTCAAGGCTGAGAAACTCTGCTGTAAAGAATCCCCATAATACATTTTTTTCTAAGTATCATAAATCCTTCCCAAGCCTTTCAATCTCTTCCAAGAGGAAATCAACATCTGCTTTTTTGGTTGCTGGATTAGAGAAGACCATTCGGAAAAAGTTCACATTGTCCCCTAAAGGCTGGTAGCTAACCATCGTAGTGCCTTCTTCAATTATCCTTGCTTTTATTTTTGGAGCAACCTGGATAGATAGGACAGAAAACAATACTTAATTCTGGGATAATGCATTGAAGAGACTAAGGAATAAGTAGTAACAGCCATTATTTTGGAATGATGGCAGAAATATGAATTAAAGTGTATGTTTATATTGTATTAAAATATGGAAAAACTTATGCTTATCAATATTGATATTTTAGAAACGTCTTCATATTGATATTAACTTTTTTCTTTATCTTTCAAGACTTAAACATTCTAGTGTTAAAATTATCCAGTCAATATGGTATAAATAGCACTGTATCCAAGTAATATAATGTATTACTTATGCCTTATCATAATTCAATAAAACAAATTAAAGAATGAAAAAAGGATTCAATGGTGAGTCTTTGATTAGAAAAATAAACAAAGTAGAAACAGTCTGGAATGAAATGTTGGGTGAAACCATGCAGAATCAAAACAGTCCATCAGAAGCTGAAGGCAAAACCAGACCTTCAGCCACTGCAGATTGTATCTACTATGCATAGATTAGACTACCCTTTCCCAAATGCTTGATTGCATGACCCTTCATCTCTAGAAGTCATACTCAATGGTTCATTGGTAAGGATAGTAAGAATTGTCCTCTACCATATTTAACTTATGTGAAATATGGAGGGATAGATAGAACATTTTAGTTCCGTAAATACTTACTCCAACACAGTGCTTTTCAAACTTGGCAACTTTAATATGTTTGGACTTCAACTCCTAGAACTCCATACCCAAAATGGTTGGCTAGAGAATTCTGGGAACTGAAGTCCACACATATTAAAGTTGCCAAGATTTTTTTTTGAGGGGGGGTGGGAGCCAGAAAATGTACATATGAACTTTTACCTGATGAAGTCTTTTGTCTCTTTCTGGCCCCTTTGGGATATGTCGAAGACTTGGTGGGATATACCAGAAGCATACATTGCTAAATTCAGGCTTGAAGATTTAAAAAAAGAAGAGATCTAATAAAACATTTTTATTTCTGCAACAAATGTTCTACTTTATCAAATGGGCAGGGAAAATTGTAACCTGAAGTCTTATAAACAAAATTAAAATAAATCCACTCTTTGTGCAAAATCCTTACCATCAATATGAACCCATGATAAGCCCATGAATTGCTCTGTTGGCATTTTCTTGTACCTAATGACATTGCATGAGTTCTTCTCTTTTCCATTTAATGCCCAGCATGAAAAAAAAACTCATTGGAAATTTCAGCCACTCTACTTCCTTCTTTCCTTCAGAATTGCCTCTCCATTAAACACAACTATTCATCCCTGTTTAACATAGGGTAAAATATTTTCTACTGCCAACCCAATAAACATCACGAAATAGCTCAGGGGTCATTTCTCCACTGCCGAGTCAAAATTCATTATGAATTAAGCTAACACTTGTTTTTATTAAGTTTGCTGAAGCCTTAAATATTGGCTGAATTTGTTTCTGCATGAACATAAATTTTAACACTTTATTGAGAATTAGCATTGGTTCAGGTGTATGATATTTCCATCAAACATTTATTAATATCTACGGAGATAAAATGTGTGAAAACACAATCTATTTAAATTTTATTAATTATATACAAGTCTCTGAGGCATCTCAATGAATTATTACACGTTTTAAAACTGGTTATTTTCTATTAGCTCAGAAAAAAATTGATGTGTGTGAAGAACATTCCATAAATACAAAAAATTTAAGCTGTAGAACCTTTCCAGATCTAACTTATATTGACTTTAATTTTTCATAGTCCTTTTTTTTAGTTTAGTGATCATTTTACAACTGCTATTTGTGAAGCATTTTTATGTCTTTTGATTCATATTGCACATTTGCTACTCTATTTTTCTCTCCTGGGGCATTATGAAAACTAAGGATTGCTTTTTCTGATGTTCACATATTTATGAAACATTTTTCATTTTACATGTTAATAGCTCAGGGAAATCTCTGGGGCTTAACATCAAATAAATATGCACCCACATGAATTTGTAAAGAAGTTCTGGAAAATGTAGAATTCTAGCATTAGAACTCTACTCAGCTGAAGCAGAAATATGAGGTTCATACCCATTTTTAAACATATTTTCATTTAATCTGATTAATTTATTTGGAGCTACTGAATCTAGCGAAAAAGATGATTCATTTTTCCTAGTCACTGGAAATCTTGATTCATACCCAGAATGTGTAATGCAAAGAATTCACTTGCATGAAGGTTCATATGCAAAGTTTCAGCTAAGGAAAAAATAAAGACTGAGGGGAAAAAAAATTGGAGGAGGTGGGGGTAGAAGAGGAAAAAACACATTTATTCCCTATAATCCAGCCAAGAAAGACTGGAAGACCTTTGTAACTTTTGTGATAATTAACTTAGTATGCCCATTTATTATTTTATTTATATCCTGCCATTATTGTTTTTACAAATAACTCAAGATGGCAATTACAGGCAATATTCCTTCTTCTTCCTATTTTCCCACAATAACAACCTGCGATGTGGATTGGGCTGAGAGAGACTGGCCCAAAGTCAGCCAGCTGGCTTTCATCGCTAAAGCAGGATTTGAATTTATGATCTCCTGCTTTCTAGCTGGTTTCTTAACCACTAGACCGAACTGGCTCTTTTCATCCTTTGTGAAGAAGACTTGTGGGATCTGAACACTATAGAACAGGGGTGTCAAACACAAGGCCCGGGGGCCAGATATGGCCCATGAGGCCATCCTGGAATCAGCAAAGGGCTGGCCTGTGGTCCTCTGCCAGCAAAACTAGAGCTCGGGAGGTCCGCAGGCAGTCCGCCGAGCTCCATTTTTGCTGGCATTGGGTTACAGGAGGCTATCACAGCTGAAAATGGAGCTCAGGAACCTCATGCCACCACAGGTGCCCCCAATACAGGTGATGTCGAGCTTGCCACACCCACCCTGCCCACGCCCATAGCCCTGGCCCTCCAAGGTCAAACACAACACTGATGCGGCCCTCAATGAAATTGAGTTTGACACCCATGCTATAAGATTAACAAAATAAAGAAGTAATACAGAGACTTCTTGACGCTGTTAACTCCTAACCTCAGCATCAAAAACCAGCTCATAGTTGTTTCTTGTCTTGAGTTCCTTGTAAAGATATTCTGCAAGTTCCAAAAATTTGTTGATAAGAATTTCAAATCCTCCTGTGCCCTGTAAGATACAAAAGGCAGAACAAACATGAGTCATTCTATTGTCTACTGCAAGTTGGCAGGGTAAAATATCAATGATTTATCTGGGGCCAGCAAACAATTAAAATGAGATCCTCCCACTGTAAAGTAACATAATGGCTATATTGTAATTTCAGAAGCTGCCTTTTCAAGAATACAAAGGTTCCTCTGCAGATTTTTATTAGAGCTTCATTAAAAAGAAGTCCAGTAATGTTTAATAAATACTTTTATTGCTGAGGCCCAGCAATACTGATCAGAATTTATATCATTAATTAATTAATTAATTAATTCATCCATTCATTCAAATGTATTGCAAATGGATATGTGTGTATACATTTATTAATGGTATTGATTTTCATTGAAAAAATATTCTCAAGTGATGCGGTTTGTTATAGAATGAACTAAATCTAACATTAAAAACTATGAAACTAAAAGCAGCCAACTTGTTCATCTTTAGTCAGACACTTCATCCAGTAATGAATGTGCTCCTACTTTAGCTCTCCACATTAGCCATAGTTTGAAGACATCAACATGTCGGCCACACTGGATTGATTTGTCTCCGGTGTCATAAACTGTATCATAAGCCTTGTCTGATTGGAAGAGATAGTCAGCACAGAGCTGATTGCAGGCTTGGAGAAGACCCTAGGGGAGATAGAGAATGAGAAAAGCTTTGACCAACTATTTTATTGTACATATTGGCTCAATGGCTAAGACACCGAGCTTGTCGATCAGAAAGGTTGGCAGTTCAGCAGTTCGAATCCCTAGCACCATGTAATGGAGTGAACTCCCCTTACTTGTCCCAGCTTCTGCCAACCTAGCAGTTTGAAAGCGTGTAAAAATGCAAGTAGAAAAATAGGGACCGTGTGCGTTCCGTGTGCCTTCGGCGTTTCGTCATGCTGGGCACATGACCACGGAGACGTCATTGGACAGCATTGGCTCTTCGGCTTTGTAACGGAGATGAGCACTGCCCCCTAGAGCCGGAAAATGACTAGCACGTATGTGCAAGGGGAACCTTTACCTTTATGATCTGATATACTTCTAGAAATGAATCAGGACAGGGCTGTGATTCCCACCAAGCCAAATGTATAATATCCATGTATTAAATTGCTCCTCAGTTAATGGCCACTTGTTCAGTGACTAAAGTTGTGATAGTACTGAACAAGTGGTAGTTACAACCAGTCCTCAAAATTCTGGCTGTCACAGCAGCCCTGTGCTCATCATCAGTTCACGATTCAAGTGCTTGGCAACAGTTGTAGTATCGTACGGTCATGAGGCTACCTTTTGTAATCTTCCTTGTCAGTTTCCCACAAGCAAAGTCAACAGTGAAATCAGCAGGGAAGGTTGTAAGTCAGTTCCATCACTTTTTTTTCTCCTAAGGAGCCTCACTTGTATTCCGTAATGAACTCGTGCTGGAGCAAACTGTCCCCAGCTCCACTAATCGTCTCTATTGCCCGCATGAGTGCTCAAAAGTAAGCCAATTAATTTCAGTAAAAGTAGCTTCCATACGATACAATGGTAGCCTTGTCCTACAAATCTTTCCTTGTACAATATTATTTCAACATTATTTAGATAGAAACATTATTTTTATAGCAAACAGGTAGGCCTACCTGGACAAAAAAAAAAAGCAAATTACCTTTTCATGGACTAAAAAAGCCGAGCACTGTAGAGGAACACCCATCAGTTTGTGAGGATTCCATGTAACAGAGTTGGCTCTAATTAAAGAAGAGAACTTTAATATCTGCAACTGCTTTAATATCTGTGTTAATAGCTGCAACTATATGATTATAGAAACTCAACAAAAAAAACAGAAACAAAGAAAGGGGATTTTAAATATGGAACACTTAAAGAAAATATAAGTATTTTTTTAAAAGCTGGAAAAAATAAACTCTAAAATTATGTACAGATCTCTGATCACTCTATGATCCTGTGTAAATGTATGCATTTATTCACTAGTCATTCGGGCACCATACAATCACACACCAATTCGGTGAAAAACCACTGTTCACTGTATATAAGTATCAGACTGGAAGTGGTTGATGGATTAAGGGAAGATCCCACCCTCAAATGCATCGTGTTTCCTTCTTCCCCATTCTTTTAACTGTAATTGTAATGTAATACTGTTCTTAGGAATATTTATTGTTCATGATTTTATTGGCGTTTAATGTTTGTAAGCTGGCCAAAGTCGCCTCGAGGTGACATAAGTGGCAAACAAATATAATAAACACAAACAAACAAACAAAAATATTTATTAATAAGTTTGCGTTTTTAGTTCCTGATTATCACCAGTTCTTTTACTTGGTACATAAAATGAGGGAAGTATTCCCACATTCAGTTTAACTGCAAGTGTGAATCGGTTTGTTTAGGGGAAAATTGTACCCTCTGTGATTAGTTGAACTGGGTCTATTAATGCTTTTCCATTTTCCCAACGTATATCTCTTTGACCTTCAACTGATGCACAGGTTGTAGGAATAGGATCTAGATTTTTCCCTCCTGCTTCTCATAATACAACTCACTTTGGTTGTCCATGAGTCATTATCATTGTAATTATATTCTTTATCTTCTCTTCAGGGAGAGGTTAGAAACAAACAAACAAAAATACTACATTAATCTCACTGCCGTACAAATAAATTACATCACAAGATGCTTACCTTTCAATGCCGCTCAACTTATGGGAATGCTTTCTTGACAATAGTAAACCACCTCCCCACGATGCCTATTGAAATTAAACACACAGTTATCTAAATGAAAAGATTCCACCTTTTATCACATTTTGCCAGCCATACTTACTACAGTGGCCTTTCAAAAATATAAGGGAAAAGAATCCCAAAATGAGAAAACAGAGAAAAAAGAAAAGTCTGATTGTCTGATTTTATAAAACTTTTGCTTTTTATTAAGCAGAATACAGAGTAGTTCTTTCTGTTCTGTTATATTCTGGGAGTGGAGGAGCAGTGCTTGAGTGGAAATAATTGTATTTTATAAGGTATTAAAAATAAAAGTTATTGTATTAGTATTACCGTATTTGCCGGCGTATAAGGCGACTTTTTGCCCTAAAAACATGCCTCCAAGTGGGGTGTCGTCTTATGCGCGTGTAAATACATTGTCACTCGGTGCAAGAAGCGACGGGCGGAGCTCCGCAGCTTGCGAAGCCCCTTCAAGCCCAGCCCGGAGTCTCTTCTCCTCCTCCCACCCACCCACCCACCCTCCGCCCGGCTCGGGCGCTTGCGAGGCCAATCTGGAGGTGGGGTGGGGTGGAGCGGGAGGAGTCTCTGGCGGGGCCGCCCAGCCAGCCCCGAGCCGCGTAATGGCCCAGGGAGTGGGGGGGAGAAGGTGGTGGGGGTGGACTGTGGCGCCCCTCCTTCTGAGCAGCGGGCGGGGGGCGGCAATTTGCTCCTCCGCTTCTCCCTCCCTCTTTGAAAGACCGGGAGGGCTGTGCTTGGGGCGGGGGATGTCCTCAGGAAGTTCCTGATGGGACCCCGCTGGGCAGGGCCACCCAGCTCCCGAGCTGCTTTCAGGGTCCCCTTGGGAAGAAAGGGTCCGGTGGGCGGTGGAAGAAGGCGGCGCCCTCCTCCCGCCCCCTGTCCCGTCCCGTCCCTCCTCTCGTCCCTCCTCCCCTCCCCGCTTAAGAGAGAAAGATCTGCCTCCCTGCACCGAGCTTCCACCCGGCGCCGCGTCTCCCGGCCAGCGCGCGCTTGCGACTTGGGAACCGGCCAAGCGACTTTAAAACCGAGCAGAGGCCAGAGATAGCTGGAATTACCCTCCACACCACACACACACACACACACACACACACACACACACACACAGAGAGAGAGAGAGAGAGAGAGAGAGAGTGAGTGAGTGAGTTGGCAGCTGTCCATCCCCACCCTTGGAGTCCCGATGGCACGCACGTGAGGGCTGTCACAAAGAAAGGGAGAGGAATTGAGTGCCAGCCTGAGAAAGGCGAAGCTGCCTCTCTAAAGCATTTTGGTGGCTTTGTAAGTTTGGGGAAAGGGGTTGGGGGTGTCAATCAAGAATTATATCCAGAATACCCCAAGTGTTACAACTTACCGTGTTGCCGGCGTATGAGACGACTTTTTTGCCTTGAAAAGCATGCCTCCAAGTGGGGGGTCGTCTTATACTGCAGTATTAGTTATATATTTCAACAGTGGAAGGAAAAACTAGAATATCCAATTTTGGAGAATCAATGATACCAAGTATGATGGAATAAATTAGAAATAGGAATGGGAATAGGAAAAATAATAGAACAGAACAGAATAGAATAGAAGCCGGTAGGGACCTTGGAAGTCTTCTAATCCAGCACTCTGCTCAAGCAGGAGACCCTATACCAGTGGTGTCAAATTCATATCGTCACGGCAGCATCATGTGACGTATCAGGACTTTTTTCTCCTTCGCTAAACTGAGCGTAGGCATGGCCAGCATTTGATGCATCCGGCCCAGGGCTGTGAGTTTGACAGCCCTGCCCTATACCATTTCAAGTGGTTGTCCAGTCTCTTCTTAAAAACTTCCAGTGATGAAGTGCCCATGATTTCTGAAGGCAATGTGAATATACATTTAACAGATAATCAGAGTTGGAAGGGATCTTGTAGGTCATCTAGTCCAACCCCCGCCCAAGCAGGAGACCCTACACCATTTCTGACAAATGGCAGTCCAATTTCTTTTTGAAAGTCTCAAGTGATGGCACTCCCACAACTTCCGAGGGCAAGCTGTTCCATTGGTTGATTGTTCTCACTGTCAGAAAGTTTCTCCTTACAATTTAAACATGAAATTGACTAATTAGAAATTATTATTTCATGTTTATTGGACACTCAAAAGAATGATCATTATTTTTTTATGTGGGCATTGTAAAAGGTTTAACAGTTTTTCTTAATTCATATGATCTGGTCTTTCCAATTGTAGCCTTATTTTGGTTTTAAATCACTGTCAAAATATATAGGAAAATAATGTTATAGTTAAGGAACCATGTAATGTTTAATTATATTTGTAAAATATGAACTTTGTCATCTCATGAGAAGCTTTGGCTCTATTGGAGCAACTGGAAAGAAACTTACTCTCTAATATTAAGGACAGTACATAGGATATGGCTTTGTTATCTAATGATAAGGATTGAATTAATGTTATATTGTTATTGTAGTTATTGATCCTTTTTCTGATTCTCTTGTTGTCATTTCCAGTATATACCAATCACCATTTTATTTATTTATTTATTTATTTATATCCCACCTTTATTATTTTTACAGATAACTCTGGGTTAAGGTCACTCAGCTGTCTATCATCGCTAAGGAGAACCCTTAGCCAGGTTCTAGCCTGGGCCTTAACCACTAGGCCAAACTGGATATAATAACAGTATGCTGATATGATGGTGCAGCAGGTTATTCTTTGACTTCAGTTTTCTACTTGTATCCTTTATTGAAAATATTGTGTTTAAAACATTTTAAGTTAAACTATGCTTTTTAAAAGTTTAAATAACATAATGTACTGTTTGAGAGCTGGCTTGATGTAGTGGTAAAGGCACCAGGTTCAAAATCAGGAATCTGTAAGTTCTAATCCTTTGGCACAAAATTGTCTGGGTGACATTGAGTCTTTTAGCTTCTGCAGTCCAGACAGTTGCGAGGACTCAACAAAAAGTACATTTTAAAATGTATCATGTTATGTACTGAATAATATGAATTAGTCATAGGAAGGAAATTACTGAAGTCAAATAACAAATCTCCTGCAACATCCCATTAGTTATATTCTGGCTCAGGGTGTTATGCTGATATAACCAAGATTTTCTTCTTACCTAGGTTTACATTAAGTGAATAATCTTAAGGGTGGCAATGACCTTTCTCTCCTTGAAAGCCAGTAACATCTTTCATGGTTATTTCTGCTCATTGTGTGTAATTATAAATCAATCTTATAAATCAACCAATTCACTGAGTTCTAAATGGTCTTAATAACTGTTATTTATACACATGTCTTTGGTCTGTGTGAATATTTATCTGAGCTGTATAAATCTATCAAATAGATGTTACAAAATCTGAAAAAACAAACACTAGAGTTTGCAATATCCATAGAAACAAGCAACCTCTCTTCCAATCATTAAAGCCATCCAGAGTCATTTTGGAGGGTAAAATGGGCGGCATATAAATTTAATCAATCAGTAAGTATATTTTTTCTAGACTCATAAAGCTGATTTGTAAGCTGCGTCAAGCTAACTCTGCATACTGAGGAAACTGGGCCTGTACATTTGTGAGCGGATAGCTGGCAGCAGCTTATAGAGCAGCCCAACTTCGGTTTCACCACAAATTTGTTGAAGCACTGAGTGTGAAAATAAGGATCTTACATCCACATGCAGCCAAAGATTGTATTTTTCACAAATGTCAGCAATGTTGGCAAGAGGATCAAAGGCTCCATAGACTGTTGTCCCAGCAGTGGCACTAACATACAGTGGTATTTTTCCCTGAAAAAGAATATAACATCCTACATTAAAGCAAAGGCAATTTGTCCTCTGTCAGAATCATTATTATAATTAAAACATCTTTCCATTTTGGATGGGGTGCCTAGGTACTATATATATAGTGAGGACATTTTAGCTCAGAAGAGATCAATTCATGTATTAATTGTGTGCTTTAAACTTTCATAACTTTAAACATCTTCCTTATTAACTATCAGATAATAAATATTGCATTAATAAAAATGTGTCAATAAAATAATAAAATAAAATGCCTTCTTCCAACCAAACAAAGCATAACTTGTAATGCCCTCAAGTGAAGACTGATTTCTGGGAACTTGAATGGTAATATTGACAACAATATGAAGTGACTTGTCACCGTTGCCTTCTGGGATGATTCTCAATCTAACACTTTCCTTCCAAGTACAACTTTTTCTAAGTCCTGTTTACCTTCTAAGCCCACAAAAAATTATTAAAGTACTATTGACTTTCATAGACATTATTAGAAAATTTAAAAATGGTGAATTGGTGCATCCTAAAGAATTTTTATGAGAATATGCCAACAAGAATCTGGGATCATAGCAGATGTGGTATTCAGCAGGTTCTGACCAGTTCTGGAGAACCAGTAGCGGAAATTTTGTGTAGTTCGGAGAACCGGCAAATACCACCTCTGACTGGAGATTTTACAGTATCCTTCCCCTGCCATGGCCACTAAGCCACGCCCACAAAACCGGTAGTAAAAAAATTTGAATCCCACCACTGGATCATAGGACACATCTGAAGCGCTTGAAAAAATAAACCAGTAAAAAGCTGGTCCCAGGGGTGGGATTCTACCAGTTCTGTCCACCTCTGTAAAACCGATTGCTCTGAAGAGCAGCAGACGTAACATAAAATGTAAAATCACCGAACCAGTGGTCAGATCCCACCCCTAGCTGGTCCACTACAGTAATCATTTTGTGGACAAATACCCATCCCGTTTGCCTTGCAAGCATTAGACAATCTATTATATGATGTCAAAATTGTAAATATCTCCATTGACTGAAAAGATTGCCTACCCATTTTAGCCATAGTCTCACAAATTTAATTAGACAGGTATGGTCTTAGAATTGAGAAGGGGAAATGCATTTTCACAACAATAGTGATTACACATAGCTCAAGGCAAGGTTGGGACATTCAATTCTTGGACTTCTAACTTGACTTTGAGGTTGCAGAGATTTCATTGACCTACTAGATAACATCATCAGGAAAAGATTTTGGAAGATTTGTAGGTTGGCAAAGATTATGTCTCCTTCAGTTTTCCCTGCTTTCTTAGATGGGAGGTGCACATGTGTTTTGTAGAGACTGCGGCCTCGTTGATTCTTAAGCTACTGTTCTTTTTCTATGATTGATGCATTGCAGCTTGTTTTATTATTAGATTGATGAGATGTTTCTAATCTATCCAGCTACTGGTGGATTAATCTGTGATGGTGAACTGTTGTTGCATGTTGACCTGATATACGGTCTTTTGATACGAGGACTTAATCTATATTAGTTGGTCACTTTTTTGCTAACTGTGGAAGTTTGCCCTATACATCTATGCGGTGTTCACAGTATTTGAATTTTATTTTGTATATGACTCCTGTTTTGTCTCTCCTTACTATTTGGTCTTTCAGTTTGCTTAATATATTCTGCAATATATTCTGTTGGCTTGTTTACCAGGATTATTTTAAATAATTTGAGATAGGAGATGATTGTAATTTTTATGGTTTGTAGCATTTATGTTTTTGTTGGTTGGCTTGACATGCACCTTTTAATGAAAATGTGTGGCTATTTAGTGTATTGAAGATATCATGTAAATAGTTGATTTCTTCTTTATGTGATTTCAGTGTGTTGCAGTGTGTCATGACTCACTTTAATATGCAGTACTGTTATGTGCTATTTGATTAAGATGGTTTGGTTGGTGAATTGTTTTCTGGCAGATTTATGTTTGTAACATGGTGTATTCTTGCACAATTAGAATGTCTATAAGGGTTAATTTGTTGTTTTCTGTTTCTGTGAATTTGATTCCCTTGTAAGTATGGTTGATCATATATTTTCTAACTATAACTTTTTATTTTGACAAAGATGTCATCTATGTAGTGAATTCAGATTGCAAACTGAGACAATGGAAAGACTAATTTTTAGATATTACATTACAATTCCTATGTACTATGTATAAATTTCGAGGTCCCTTTGATCTGTTTATAGATTTTACTTTCAAACTGGAAGTACATAGTGAGACATAGAAATATGAGTTCTATAGGTTTGAGTATTTTAATCTTGTGTCTTCAGTTAGGTTAGGTATGATGTAACAACACAGTAATTGTTTCTTTTACTAGTTTCTGGTTGCCCTTTTTTATATTATCTGTGTACATTTGCATTAGATTATATTGCAGGGCAAAGATAGATGATATTATTATTATTATTATTATTATTATTATTATTATTATTATTATTATTATTATTATTATTATTGCCTTTAATTTATTTTGCCACCACTTTTGAGTCTTTCAGCATAAAGTTCAACACCCAACCTGATGTATATGTTTCTAAATAAATTAGACTTCCAGGGGTTTTCAATTAAAATTGCGATATAATGGCACTTGCTATTCTTTCTTACAAGCTCAAAATCTTTCCTACAGTTTCCAAATTATTTTCCTCTTCTGTTTGATTATTAGACTGTTCTTTGTTTTTTGTTTTTTTTATTAATATATTTATAAACCATCTTTTCTCAAGTAGTTTCAGAGTCATGAACAGTAAGCATGAGATAAACATATAACAAAGACATGCAATCAAAGCATTGGTAGTAAAAGAATTTGAATAAATGTTTTGAAGACAGTAAAAATATAGTAAAACAGAGTAACCATCTAAATTCAAAAATGTTTTTTTAACTGATATTAAAATTATTGGAGTCAGTAGTACTTCTAAAATACTATGGTTGAGCATACTGTACAAGGTGGCCAAGGATGCTATCCTTCCCCACTGCTTTTCCATTATAAATCTTTGCAGCCTGCCCAATGCTAGCATTTTCTAATCTAAAAAGAGACCAAAGGATGATTTTCTTTATGATATCTTCCTCTGGGGTGTAGCTGAACTGTGAGGAAGTAGAAAATTCTTATGGTCTTTTTAAACTACCATCTCATTAATCTGATCTTTTTGGTGATGGATGTCTATGCTAAAAACAAAGATGAGCAATGGGTTGTTGTTTCTATCTGCTCATTTGTCTGTCTTTTCCCTTTTGGAAAAAAAAAACCAAAAGAAAGAAAACTTTTCTACATATTTCTAGATATCTCACTGAAGCCAAATTGCCATTAACATGATAATTCAAAGTTATAAACCAAATTATGTTCCAGAGGAATAGTCACGTGAATACAGGCTGAAAGATTTTATAGGTTTCTTGGGACATGAATCTTTGAAGGGAAGTAGCCTATTTATCAAATTAATAAAGATGCCATGAAGCATAAAACCAATACAAAAAGACAACAAACAAACCTGTCTCTTGACTTTGATAATATTTTCCTCCAGTTCGGTTGGAATCATTTTCCCTCTGTTTAAATGTTTTAAAAAGTGAAATGTAGCATTTGATAAAGATGGCGTGCTCAAATTTTTCAAACATGTAAAAAAACCTTTCTTTTGCAAGCGGAACAATTCACAGATATGTACTTCTGAATAAATCCCCATGAGAAGCAAGTTCCATCCAATCATCCTCAACATGGACACACCTACATGCACCAAAAAACCCACACAGTAAAGTGAAGCAGAAAAGAAAGAGCTTGTAAGTCTAATTCCTCCATTGTTTTTTGTTTTTTTTCAGGATACGTGGTAAACTTCCTCAGTACTGTAGAACAATATTCTTTTGCTTATTAAAAACCCATTTGTAGAGGGAGGCTACATTAAGAATTATGAGGAAATTGCACAAGCAGAAGTGTCTATTGGTAGACACCTCTGCGTGTGCAGGTTCCCACAATTCAAATACTGTACCTTTGAATATGTAGAAAATTGTGAGAATATGAAATAAAGACACAATAAAAGTAATAAAGCCAGAGAAATCTCCTTTTCTGTCTCCAAGAAATTATGAAGGATATCAGTGAAGTCCTATCTTTTTTTCTCTCTCAGCAAACAAAATAAAATCTTTTATTGCTTGAAGAGGACATAGACTTAGATTTACTGTAGAAGTTCAGAAAAAAAGTCATTTATTGTTTTAAATTGTACTAATATTCTTTGTTAAAGCATCAGTCATTTTTCTAATGGACTCATTCATTATATGCATTGGTGTTCTTGGTTTCCTTACACATAAAGCCAGTTTTTTTTACTGTGACAACAAACTTCAGCGGCTACATCTTGATGACACCAATGGGGACAATAGACCTAGTTTGAGCTGATATATTATTTATGAAAAATTAATTGATACATTTTATAAGAATCCCTTGACTTCATAGCAGATCTGTCCAATGCTGGAGGAAAAAGTGTCTGGAGGCAATAATTGAAATAACCTATGCTGCTCTGGGAAAAGTACCTGTTTCTCATTGTTTGTGAAATGCTCCAAGGAAGTAGAAATTATTGTTAAATAACTGACAGCTAAGTCATTTACTCAGGGAGATTTAACCTACTGGGAGGAGAGGGGGGCATTTTGTGAAAATAATGAAGCCAGAAGATGAAAATGCATCTCTATCAAAGAACATTAGAGGAAGTGAGTTGTACATACTGATATTATACAGGAAAACTTTGAGAACCTTACCTTTCATCACATTTGATAGCGATAACATTATCCAGCCCAATTCCAACAACTGCTGCTGCCTTTTTTATAGAATAGTGACTCTGAAATAATTTAGAGGAGAAATCATCAAATAGGAAAAAAAAAAGACTTCACAAAATGCATTAAAGATAAACAATTTTATAATCACTCTTGTCTTAAGAAAAATGAAACTGGGTAACATTGAGTTTAAAAACATGACTTGTCTGCTAACATCAGTGGGGCTACAGTTCAGTTTTAACAGTCCTTATAATTGTATCTTGGTCTGGGAGCAAATCCCATTGAATCAAATTAGACGAACCTGTGAATAGGTGTGTATAAATAAGTTAAGAAACAAATTAAGACAATAGTGATGTTAGAGGAGGCAGCAAATGACTTTCAAAATTCTCAATACTTTTTGTAGGGTGATCAAGGATATTTCTAAGGAGAAAAGATTTCAAAGTATTTTTTAGAGTTAATTAGCAATGGCCATAATACAATTTACTTCTTTTGAGGGTTTGTTACTGATGGAAGTGATTCCTCCCTCTTTCTCAGTACTGTTAATTTAATATAATTGTGGGGCGTTATGCAGAAAAATAGCCAACTACCACAAACAATTTGAATCTGTTTTGAGAAAGTTACCTTCTTAGCATAGGGAAAGTGAAAGAAATAACACAAAATAAGCTAAAGTATTTCTATGAAAGCTTACCTCATAAGTGAAATTTCCAATAAGTGTGCCTTGTCTAAACTACAGTCAAAATATCTCCATAATATAATCTATAATACAACACTGTTGTGATCCATGAGGAAAATATAATCAAAGTTCATAACTCTTTGATTTACAGTTTATTAATTTATAACTGCTTAGGCCAGTTATCTTTCTTAGATTGTGACAAAGTGAATCACATTTTATGCACATTGGAATTTACGTTAGGCAAATCTTTCACATCTGATGTTCTATAGATATAAGGGTTCTCTTACTCATAGAGTTTTCCAGTTCTCCTAATTATATTTTAATACATAATAACAATACATCTAGAATAACAATTTTCATTGACTCAGGGTTGACTCATCCTTCTATCCTTCCAAGGTTGGTAAAATGAGGATTCAGATAGTTAGAAGCAATATGCTGACATTGTAAACCACTTAGAGAGGGCTGTAAAGCACTGTGACGTCTAAGTCTAAGCGCTATTGCTATTATAACACACCTAGAGCCAGTTGCTATATTGGAATTAGCAACATTAAGTTGACACAAAATCATATTGTGCCAGCAACATGGAGCAAGGATGACTGCAACAGGAATAATTGTTCCTAGGCTGAAAGATTCATGTGTTAGTTACCAGTCATTGACTTTGCTCTGGGACTTACACAACATCTCTTGTGACTGTCACAGCAGAAATAATTCACAATGCAGTGGAACAGCAAATGTACATTATTGCTAGCAGGAAGCAACATTTAGCAGGAAGCAACCTCATTTCTATAACTAGCCATGATTTATACATTAAAAATTCATTTTCCTCCCTTTTGACAAGGTAACTTTCTTCGTGGTAAGTAATCAATTGCTAAAATTAGGGAGAATGGAATTGAGAGTTGGTGAATGTCAATCCTTTGAGGAAGGTAAAGTCAGGGTAAAAGGGATTGATTAAGAATCTTGAAATGTATTTTAGTGTGTTTGGGTATTGTAACAGAATTTCGAAAGCCTATTAAAGCCCTCCTCTATTCCAACATATAGTTAATACAATGAAAGTGGACTTGTTTTTAGTTTCTTTCTCATGGTTTCTACTTTCCCAGGACTCAGATATCTTTTCTATATGGCTCTACATTCTTCTGGCATTCCATCACACTGAGAGTTCATTCAACAATCATGTATTATTAAGATAATTGCAGTCTGCCACAGTCAAATAATTTTATGCAGGTGCGATTGCAGACGTAAATACTCACATGTTCAGAAATAAACAATATGATCTCTGGAAGCGCTGCCATGCCTTTGGTTTTAATCTCAGGGTAGTATTTATAGCGAGCAACTAAAACACTGTAGAGGTTTGATATGCTTCCCCCTGGTAAAAAAATTAGATTTTATTACCATTTAAATAGCTGAGTGTCGTTGGGAATTAATGCTTCATCTCATCATTTCAAGTCAAACAGACAAATTTCAGATACCAAAGGCAGATTAATTTAAGTTATTCCATGTAGTGAATATGGATCATCCACACAGGTAATGTTCTCAACTGCAATTTTCTAGAGGCAGCTTATTTCCATTCAGGACATTTTTCAATGCCAAAGAAGGTCTGGGTAGAAAAGCCATGAAAAGCTTGCTATGTAAGTACAACTAACCCGATTACATTCTCATCCACTTGGATACAACATAATTTATTAGTGTTAAAAATGATGTTGCATTGATTCCAACATGCTGAATTCTATAAATCAGATGGCGTATCATTTTTTTCAATCTGGTATGATCCATGTTTGTCGATCAGTGAAAAGTGTTATCAATTATCATCTCTCATCCACTGGTGATTTGCAGCATTGTTATAATTTTATAACCCAAAAATAGTTGAGAACAGCGAGTAGAACAGGATGACTATGACTTTTTTCTTAGTAGGTTCTTATTACAACCCAGCCAATTCAAGGAAGGAGGAAAGTATTGAGTGAAGCCCTAGACTAAAGTTGCTGTCTCCAAATCTGTGGAAATGGGACCGGGATTTTGCTTCCCTTTACTTCCCTCCCTGGTTGGCCCTGCCCCCATCTATTCGCTGCCTCCCAAGTCCCAGCTGATTGGCTGGGTCTTCTTTTGTTGCCCTGCACAGGAGAACGGAGCTGGAAAGCAGGTTAGTGGGGTTGGGAGGAAATGGGGATTTAAGAGTATCCTTCCCCTGGAGTGGGGTGAAAATGGGGATTTTACAGTATCCTTCCCCTGCCTTGCCCACCAAGCCATTCCCACCAAGCCATGCCCACAGAACCAGTAGTAAAAAAAATTGAATATCACCACTGAGTCATGCCCCATTATCCTCTCATAGCTTTTCTTCTACTGAGAAGTTAAAAGCAATTGCTCCTTCTCTTCTTCTCAGTATGAAGATGCCACCTATGGTATTTCCACATAGAAAGAGGAAGGAAAAGATAGCCATCTCACTGGAAACAGAGGGAAAGGATCTCTACAGGCTGGATTTAGAGGCCTTGCAGGACAAACCATTACCTGCAGACCAAAGTTTCCTTTCTCTGCCTTATAGTGACTTCACGTTTGTGTGTAAACCTGAGAAAGAGGAAGATATATTGTCCTTAGGTGTGTATGTACAGTATGTACATATGTTCCCACTGTTATTATTTTTATAAATAACTCAAGAGGACAAACATACCTAATACTCTCTCCTCCTATTTTCCCACAACCAGGTGAGTTGGACTGAGAGAGAGTGGCTGGTCCAAAGTCATTCAGCCATCTTATACCCCTAGGGCAAGACTAGAACTCACTGTTTGAACTGTCAGCAGACTACACTGGTTCCATAATTTGAATAACACTGAACATTTTTAATCTAATCACCTGGAGAAAATATGCCATCTGATTCCTTTTCTTCCCATCCAATAATTTCCTGCATTTTCTTCAGCAGGATCTCCTCCATTATGATGAATACTGGTGCTATTTCGTATGTAAACCTGTGAACGTATTTTAATGTAATCAACATAACACAGTCAGAAAATGCAGAAACCTGAAACATATCCAAATTGCTTGACAAAGAAAAAAGAAAGGCAATGATGCAGAACTCCATCTGGTTCATGCAGAAAAGATCTATTCACAGAATCCAGTAACTATACATGCAAATAAAACTATAGAAACATAGCTAGACAGATACATGCATGCATTTTATTCCAAGACTTACCTAGGAACTAACAGAGTATGGCACTGGATATGTCCCTTGGGCAAGTACTTCATCATTTTAGCCATTGTCTATCCACTGCAGGATGAAGGCGTCTTCCGCATGTTTCAAATCTATATGATCCTGGGCTTTCTTTTGCCAATTGGGCCTGCAATACTTGCAAGTACTTATGACTACTTATGTGCAACTAAACTTTCAAAACTAGCCTTTCAAAATTCCTAGAGTCACTTCTACTTTTCTCAAGTGCTTTTCTTATTATCCATTTGCCATTTTCTAACTAATTGCTAAGCATGCTTTAGCATTATCTGAAATATTAAGGGAATTATATCCAACTATTCTTGAATTACTAATCATAATATACTATTTTTTTCTCATCTTATTTTAAATTGTACTATAATCTAGTGATAGATGAACCTTTCTGGTATATACACTGCTCAAAAAAATAAAGGGAACACTTAAACAACACCATGTAACTCCAAGTCAATCACACTTCTGTGAAATCAAACTGTCCACTTAGGTAGCAACACTGATTGACAATCAATTTCACGTGCTGTTGTGCAAATGGAATAGACAACAGGTGGGAAGCATAGACAGGTAGCAAGACATCCCGAATAAAGGAGTGGTTCTGCAGGTGGTGACCACAGACCACTTCTCAGTTCCTATGCTTTCTGGCTGATGGTTTGGTCACTTTTGAATGCTGGCGGTGCTCTCACTCTAGTGGTAGCATGAGACGGAGTCTACAACCCACACAAGTGGCTCAGGTAGTGCAGCTCATCCAGGATGGCACATCAATGTGAGCTGTGGCAAGAAGGTTTGCTGTGTCTGTCAGTGTCAGTGTCCAGAGCATGGAGGTGCTACCAGGAGACAGGCCAGTACACCAGGAGACATGGAGGAGGCTGTAGGAGGGCAATAACCCAGCATCAGGACCGCTACCTCCGCCTTTGTGCAAGGAGGGACAGGAGGAGCACTGCCAGAACAAAATGCAAAATGACCTCCAGCAGGCCGCAAATGTGCATGTGGCTGCTCAAATGGTCAGAAACGGACTCCATGAGGTTGGTATGAGGGCCCGACATCCACAGGTGGGGGTTGTGTTACAGCCCAACACCGTGCAGGACATTTGGCATTTGCCAGAGAACACCAAGATTGGCAAATTCGCCACTGGTGCCCTGTGCTTTTCACAGATGAAAGCAGGTTCACACTGAGCACATGTGACAGACGTGACAGGGTCTGGAGATGCTGTGGAGAATGTTCTGCTGCCTGCAACATCCTCCAGCCCCCCATGTGCTCGCCAGAGGTAGCCTGACTGCCATTAGGTACCAAGATGAGATCCTCAGACCCCTTGTGAGACCATATGCTGGGGCGGTTGGCCCTGGGTTCCTCCTAATGCATGACAATGCTAGACCTCGTGTGGCTGGAGTGTGTCAGCAGTTCCTGCAAGACGAAGGCATTGATGCTATGGACTGGCCCGCCCGTTCCCCAGACCTGAATCCAATTGAGCACAACTGGGACATCATGTCTCGCTCCATCCACCAATGCCATGTTGTACCACAGACTGTCCAGGAGTTGGAGGATGCTTTAGTCCAGGTGTGGGAGGAGATCCCTCAGGAGACCATCTGCCACCTCATCAGGAGCATGCCCAGGTGTTGTAGGGAGGTCATACAGGCACATGGAGGCCACACACACTACTGAGCCTCATTTTGACTTGTTTTAAGGACATTACATCAAAGTTGGATCAGCCTGCAGTGTTTTTTTTCCACTTTAATTTTGAGTGTAATTCCAAATCCAGACCTCCATGGCTTGCTAAATTTGATTTCCACTGATAATTTTTGTGTGATTTTGTTGTCAGCACATTCAACTATGTAATGAACAAAGTATTTAATAAGAATATTTCATTCATTCAGATCTGGGATGTCTTATTTTTGTGTTCCCTTTATTTTTTTTGAGCAGTGTATTACACTGGAATGTAAATGTTTAAGGCTTGTAAATTAGATTTTTTTTTTAAAGACAGTGATGTGTGTGCATGAGCCTTTGGTGATATCTAGACACTAGTTGCGATTAGTTAATTTATACTAGCTTGTATTTAATTGTGTTTGGGTGTTCCCTACTTTAAACATGGCAAATAATAAATAGAAAAGCATCTATGAAGCCAGTCTTCTTTAACTAACTTGGTTCCTAACCTGGTTTTATCAAACTCTGTCATTCTCTATTGGCACAGTCTCAGCTTACTGGTGGTGATGGGGTGGGGGGATGTAAGCCACAATCCAAACACAGAAGCAGAAAAGCTGCAGGGCCAAACAGGTTTTGAGGTCAAATCCAATTAGATTTCCTTTTTCTTTAGATCAAAACACTACCTTGTATCTGCCTGACTTGTTCTCTGTTACCTTTTTCGTTTATGATTGAATGTTTTAGTCACAGTTTTGTTTATCAGCATTTTACAATTACTATACTTCACATTTTAATGATTTTAAATCAATATCATTCCACTTTTGAATGTCTTAGACATATTATAAAAAAGATTGAATGAACAATTCTTATAGAATTACAGATTCCATATATAGCATTTATCAACTGCAGAAGTATTTCCTATTTTCATCCCTTAAAGTAAATACCACTGTATCAAATGTAAGTCCAGAATGTAGAGCTCAAGGCCAGAAAGATGCGTGGTGGTCTACCCAAAATATGTTCCATTAGTAAAGTTCTGAAATGTTATGGTACTCCATAAAATCCAAACACATTATTGCTAGACATGAGGACAAATACCTTATATTAATGAGTGACTTGAAAGTGAATACATCCTAAACATTTTTCAATTTGCTTTTAACTATCAGACTAGAATTCACAATCAGCTTCAGATTTGGTAGTTCACATACATCTGGCCACACCAAACGGCAGCCATTTTCTCTATTTACAATGTGAGTACCAGTTAAATTTGACGTAAAAGCCTTGTCATAGACCCATACAAGTAAGAACTCTAACCAGGAAAAATGTGATGGCCATTCTCTTTCACATTTTTTTTTACTGTTATAAGATTCCTATTTCTTCTGCCTCTCTTTTGTCGCCTCTCTGTATTGTTGATTGAATGCATCTATAGTGCACTTCTATATTTTTTCTCTGAGCCATTCTAAAACTCTCTCAATAAAATATCAGTGTAATGAACTTGTGTCCTAGAACCACCTTCTTCCCACCACTTTGGGATGAGAGAACTTTATTTCTATTTCATGTTGCTTCATATACCACATAAAGTAACTTGCTAGGATGGGCAGGCATATAAATTAAATAAATCAACACATAAAAGTTGTGTTTGCCCATTCTAACTTTTCTATATTGAAACTTAAGTTTCCAGGAGGATGTCCTTGAAAGAAAAGGAACTCTAATAGACTCCTTAATAGAAAATGCATATAAAATGTGAACAATAGTACAAATTGTTTTCACATCCATACAAAATAGGCAAGGTGAAGCTATAGTTGCGTATTGTTATGCTTAAGGTTTTAGGTTGCTGGGCAACTAAGAGTTTAATTTGATACACTAATTTTAAATATCAAACATGCTGCACATAAATCAAACTGTTTAGCAATGAAATTGGAGCTTTTTTCAAAGCTTTTGAAGAGTTGAACTGATGCCATCTTGTATCACAAAAGGCTCTCTTTGCTCCAATCAAATTATTAGATACTTAACCCAGAAGAGGAAAATGATTAAATTTTCTGACATTTTGTATAATTTGCTGTGATTGTTAATTCTCTTTGTATCTGAAGTTCTCAACAACCTTCCTACCAACTCCTGTGAATTTTTTCCAACAATCCTTCCTCCCCATTTCTTGCACAATGGCCATCTTGTTAAAATTTTATCATGGAGATGAATTCTGATGCTCAGAATGTTACACATGTGACTGAAGCATGAGCAAAAGTATTTCAATTCTTTTCTGAGCAGAAGGACTACCCTCTTCTATATTCTCTATATTAAGCACTATTAATATTGATAGGTGAACTACTTGAGCGCTAAAGTTTGTTTTCAGCAATAAATGCCAAATTATTTTTGTTTCTCTTGAATAAAAGAAAAAAATGGTGGAGAAAGTACAGGCACTCCTTGGTTTAAAATAATTCATTTAGTGACTGTTCAAAGTTACACTGGCACTTGAAAAAAGTGACTGCTCTTCACAGTTACAACTTGTGCATCATGTGATCAAAATTCAGATGCTTGGCAACTGGTTCACAGTTCTCACTGTTGCTGTGTCCCAAGATCATGTGATTCCCTCTGGAGACCTTCTGACAGGCAAAGCCAAAGGGGAAGCCAGATTCACTTAACAACCATGTTATAAACTTAACAACTGCAGGGATTCACTTAACAACTGAGGCCAGAAATGTTGTGTCCGGCGCAGGAAGGAAGCTCGGAGTCAGTGACAAGTTCAGCTCTTTATTGTGCTCCAGTACATGCTTAACTTTAAGGGAAAAACCTGCGGCTTTTTATTCTCAAGCCGTGGCGGCCGCGACCAATGACATCGTTTCGAATCTCCCGCTCTTGGCTTGTCCAATCGCGGGAGATTCTTAACGAGCCAATCGGTGCGGCTCGCTCGCCAATCCGTCGCCGCGCGCGCTTTAGCCAATCACGGCGCGGGGTTTACAAGAATGCTAATTAACTGTACAGAACACCCCTCCCCTCTTGGTTTGTTCCTACGTAACGTAGTCCTGTAAGTAGGCGGGGCTCCGTACCTGTCTACTGGACTTGCGCAGGTCAGTTGTTCCTTGGTTTTCGACCTGCTCGGTCGGGGTTTTTGTTTCTCTTTGTCCGTGGGATGGAATCGTCTGGAAGGTGTTGCCTGGCCTGTTGTTGCAGCTCCCTCCCGGTCTACCCGGGTTGGTCGAGCTGCGACTTTCGCCGCTCCCGCCTGGTCTTTCCGGGCTGGTTGAGCTGGCCTGGCTGCTTCTCCCTGGTGAGGCTTCGAGTTGGCTGTTATCTGGTGAGTATTGCTGGTTATATTCTACCTTTCCTTGGCCCCCTGTATCTTCCCTCCCCCCTTGGTTTGTGTTAATGGGGTTGCCTGTGTTTGCTTGCGTGTCGGTTGTGTTTCTTGCCCTTGATCTTAATTGATCGATGTGGCGTTTCCACGCTTGTCCGTCCGTTGTCTGCAGCCTGTATGAGTGGGGGCCTGTTTGTTGGGTTATGGTTGCCGGTACCCATAGTGGGTCTCCGGTAAGGTTTTTTGCATAGACTGCATCGCCCTGTGTAAATGCCCGGTGTTTGCTCGATGAGTCTGGGGGTTTTTCCGGGTTGTATGTGGGGTGCAGTCTGTCAAGTGGGGACCTTAGTTTCCTCCCCATTAATAATTCTGCCGGGCTTTTGTTTGTTGTCGTATTTGGGGTTATATGTTGTATTAGGAGCATTTTATTTATTTTTTCTTGTATGTCCCCGTGTTCGATTTTCTGGATGGTTTTTTCGTAAATTGAACCATCCGTTCCGCCCTACCATTTGCCGCCGGATGAGCCGTCGCTGTCAGTGCGTGTCGAATGCCCGTTCCGCTAGGAATTTTTCGAATTCCAGCGAGGTGAATTGGGGCCCGTTGTCTGACACGATGACATCCGGGAGACCGTGGGTCGCGAACAGTTTGTTGAGTACCCTGGTGACAGCTTCAGTTGTGGTGGTTTTCATGTTGCTTACCTCCAGCCAATTGGAGTAAGCGTCCACCGTGACGAGGAATGTGTTTCCTCTTGTGGGACCGGCAAAGTCTATATGTATTCTAGACCAAGGTCCCCTGGGGGTCTCCCATTCTAGTATTGGTGCGGCAGGGGGGTTTGGTCTGGTCTCTTGGCAGCGTGAGCACCTGGCCACCCAACCCTCAATATCCTTATCTATGCCTGGCCACCAAGCGTAGCTTCTGGCCAAGGCTTTTGTTCGTACGATGCCCGGGTGCCCTTCATGTAAAAGTTTTAATACTTTCCCTTGCAGCTTTTCTGGTACGACCACCCTGTCCCCCCATAACAAACAACCTTTCTGCAAAGACAGTTCTGTTTGCCGGTTTCTGAATGTCCTGAATGATTCGTCGTTGTCTTTTTCCGGCCACCCTTTTTCTACCCAATGCAATACCCGCGCCAGACGTTTGTCTTTATTAGTTTCTCGGGCAATGTCTGACGCGGTTATGGGTAGATCGGGTAACGCCTCTATGCTGAGGGTGGTCGTTGTGGGTGCTGGGTCGTCCTCGAGGTCGGGTAATGGCGAGCGGCTCAGTGCGTCTGCATGGGTGATTGTCTTACCGGGGCGGTGTGTGAGCCGGTAGTCGTAGGCGGCGAGGAATTCGGACCACCTTGTCATCCTGGGGGATAGGATGTTCGGTGTAGCCTTATTCCCCACCAGGATTCCTAGCAACGGCTTGTGGTCTGTGATAATTGTGAATCGGCGGTCGTAAAGGTACTCGTGGAATTTCTTTACGGCCGCAACGATGGCAAGGGCTTCCTTGTCCAGTTGGCTGTAGTTCCTTTCTGGCTTGCTAAGTGTTCTTGAGAAAAAGGCAATGGGTGCTTCTCTCCCGTCCGTTAGGGCATGGCTGAGGACGGCACCTACGCCAAAAGGTGAGGCGTCGCATGTGATGGCGAGGGGTAGAGTCTTGTTGTACTGTATGAGGACGGCATCGTTAACAGGTCTTTTGTTTTCCTGAATGCGGCGTCCTCACGTGTCCCCAGGTCCATTTTGCCGTTTTGTCGAGGAGCCTATGCAAGGGCTCCGCCACGGTCGCCTTTTGGGGTAAGAATACATTATAAAAATTGAGCAGTCCCAGAAATGCCTGTAACTCTGTTTTGTTTTTGGGATTCGGGGCTTCCTTGATGGCTTTTACTTTGTTTCCGGTCGGGTGGATGCCATGTCGGTCTAGGAGGTACCCCAGGAACTCGACTTGCTCTGTGTAAAGCTGGCATTTTTCCTTTTTCACTTTTAAACCGGCCCTCTTGAATTTCTCAAGTACTTCCCTTAGGTGACCCTCTAGTTCTTCCCGGTTGGCTGCTGATACTAGTACGTCATCGAAATAAGGGACCACCCCTTTTATTCCTTGTAGGAGTCTCTCCATGAGGCTTTGGAAAATCCCCGGGGCCACGCTGACTCCAAACTGGAGTCGGTTACAACGAAATGCCCCCCGGTGGGTGACAATAGTCTGTGCCTCGGCAGTTTCTTCGTCGACCGGCAGTTGCTGATAGGCTTGTGCCAGGTCGAGCTTCGCGAAGACTTTGCCCCCCCCCCAGTGAGTGAAGTAGATGTTGCACGACTGGGACGGGGTATGCGCTTTGTTGCAAGGCGCAATTGAGGGTGGCCTTATAGTCCCCACAGATCCTTACTGACCCGTCTGGCTTAACTGGGGTGACTATTGGGGTCTCCCACCGGGCGTGATCAATGGGTTGCAGAACCCCCTGCTTGACGAGCTTGTCAAGCTGCTCGTCTATTTTCCCCCATAGTGCGAAAGGCACCCGCCTCGGCTTTAGGCATATGGGGGCGATGTTTGGGTCTAGACTGAAGGAGATAGGGGGCCCTCGGTACTTGCCTAACGTGCCGTCAAATACTTCTTGGAAGTCCTTAGCCAGCTGCTGCTCCCAGTCGGCTTCCTCAATGTGGTTTATTCCGGTGACCTCGATGCCCAGTGGTGCGAACCATTGGAGTCCTAGGAGGCTGGGTCGGTTCCGGTCCACGATTGTCAGGGGAAGTTTTGCGGTGCGTCCCTTGAAGGTCACCTCGAACTGTCCGGTCCCGATGACGGGGATTCGGTTCCCTTGGTAGTCCTTGACTATCAATTTTTGGTTCTCCAGCCCTGCCTTGTGGATGTTAGGCACCAGCCGCTTGATTTCTTTCCAGGCGATCATGGAGAGGTAGGATCCAGAGTCCACCTCCATTCGGCAGGGCTCGCCTTCGATGCTCACTTCCACATAGACCTTTCGGGTATCGTTGGTCTCGGTGTGGCCAATCGTGACTGTCTGGTGGGTTTCCTCCTCTGTCGGTCTTCCCCATTTCGTCGGCCCCGGCTGTCTCTGTTCCAGCGAGTGTCGGCTTGGCGCTCTCGGTGCCTGGGGGGGGGGGTGTTGTCTCACCTCCGGTTGCTCGGTTCTCGGCGTCGGGGGCTGTAAGTTTTCCTAAGCCGGCAGACTCGGGTGATGTGGCCCCTCTTATTGCAATGCCGGCATGTCGCGTCAAAAAAACGGCAGTCTGCTCGGTAGTGGTTTCCCCCGCACCCTGCGCACTGAGTCCCCGACTTACGACTTCGTTGGTGTCGTCGGTCTCGTCCTGCCTGGAGCCGATGGACGTGTTCTTCTTCTCCTTCGTCCGGGGTGTCCGAGGTGGAGTCCAGGTCGCCGTGGTGTGTGGCGGTTTCTCGGCGGCTTGCCTCGGGGTTGTCGGCGCGGTCCCCATTCTCTGCCTTCCGCAGTCGGGCCGCTGATTTCTTGGTGGCTTCGGCTGCGGACGCTTCTGCCAGGGCGACATCAAGACTGATGTCGCCCTTTGCCATTAGGCGGCTCTTCAATGCCTGGTCCCGGAGACCTAGGACCACGCGGTCCCGGAGGATGTCGTCTAGTTCCTGGAACTCGCACATACCCCCGAGGTCCCTCAGGGCGGCTATGAAGTCATTGACGCTCTCGTCCTGCCGCTGGTTCCGCCGGTAGAATTCGTCTCGTCGGATGAGAATGGGTATGGTGGGAGCGTAGTGGTTTTGGAGTAATGGCGCAAGGTCGGCCCAGTCCATCGCCTTCACGTCGGCGGGTTTGGCGAGGGCTTTCGCCATCTTGAACACTGCGGGCCGCAGTGTGTCAGGAAACGGCCCTTTTCTTGTTTCCGTTTGCGTCCTTCAGTTGCTACTCTCGAGGAACATCTGGAAACGGTCTGCGTATGATTCCCAGTCCTCGGTAGCCGGGTTGAATGGCGCGGGCGGAGTGAGGCCGGCCATCGCGTCGGTCTTTGTCTTCCTCCAGACACGTGCTTGGTGGTTCTTCCCTGCATCCCACCTTCGTCGCCAGTGTTGTGTCCGGCGCAGGAAGGAAGCTCGGAGTCAGTGACAAGTTCAGCTCTTTATTGTGCTCCAGTACATGCTTAACTTTAAGGGAAAAACCTGCGGCTTTTTATTCTCAAGCCGCGGCGGCCGCGACCAATGACATCGTTTCGAATCTCCCGCTCTTGGCTTGTCCAATCGCGGGAGATTCTTAACGGGCCAATCGGTGCGGCTCGCTCGGCCAATCCGGTCGCCGCGCGCTTTAGCCAATCACGGCGCGGGGTTTACAAGAATGCTAATTAACTGTACAGAACAAGAAAGATCGTAAAATGGGGCAAAACTCTCTTAACAAAAGTTAACAGAAATTTTGGGTTCAATTGTAGTGGTCAAGGACTATCTGTACTACTAATGAGACTAGAAAACTGTCAGCATTCATAGGGCTTTCCTTTTGGATCAACAGAAAAAAGAACTAAACAATGTCAACATGCTACTTTTAAGAAGTAGCTTTCATTTGTACTTATTACTTATTGCACATGATCCAACCAGTCAATTAGACACAATGTATCAAGGATTCATCATTTAAAATTTCAATCAGGCTTTTCTTAATAGATTTGGGAAAACTGAGGAGGTGCTAAGCTCCCCAAGTTCTAAGAACTTAGTGGACCATGCTGTTCATGCTTCTTACCCACCCCCCAAAAGGAAATAGTCTTTAAGGAGTGGTAATTTATAGATTTCTCAGAACAAAATTCAAAATCCAGATGGGAATTTGTTTCCATGTGCTTTTTATTAAGAAAGAAAGCATGGAAGCATGAGCAGCTTAATCCTAAAGAGAAACTTTTTTTTTCCCAGTAGAAAAATGTGTCTTTTTATAGAACAGTATACACATACTTCCAATACATTGCAAATGCTTATTTATTTGATTTACATACTTCCCAGATGGTAAATATATTTTGCTCTATATAAACACGTAAAAATTGAGAACCATATGGAAATGGAAAAAATTAAGGTGGCAATATAAAAGGCTAGTATAAAAGAAATAAAAGTAACACATTAAAAAAATCAAATAGTTATTGGAACATCTTGTTTTAGTATTTTAAAAAGTATGTATTCCTGTGCTTATATGCACAGACATGTGTGTATATGCACAGGCAGGCACATATATAAAGAAGATTTCACTGAGGTTGGTGGTCCTGGAAGAATGTTTGTACCAACAAAGTCCTTTCCTTGTTGGAGCTCAACGAATCTTTTCATTCTTAAAGAGCAATTAAATATTCTGCTGAAATATTATTTAATCTTATATTAATTCCTATATAAAACTGGGATTACAGTACATACATGTTTGTATTTGCAGTAGCTGTCAACCATTCTCCAACAAGTCCTATAATGTCAAGGCCACTGGAGAGTTGGTTGAAATAACGGGGATGTCCTTAAAAATATAAATGATAGAAATACGTCATTTTAAGACACTTCTTACTATTGCAATAAAGAAGCCAGTTGGAAGATAGTGTAGAAAAGCTTTTTGCCCACATGCCTTGGTGTTTTATATGTAAAAAGAGTTCACATTTTTATGGGACTATAATATCCATCAAAACATTCATGGCACAGCAATGAACAAAGAACAAAAGCCTCCTCAGAAATCTGCATTACAAAAGACATTTCTGAGAGATGCATCTGAGAAAGAGGAGTATCAAAAATTATACAGTCCATGGAAGTTTGCGCCGTGGAGATTTATATTTTAAAAGTCTACATCAGAAAAGCTTAAAAACAAAATCAGAGCATCAGAGTGAAAGAAAGGCAAAGGACATTCCCCCATCCCCTAAAATTATAGTCTCTATAGAGAATTGGCATTTGCAGACATCTGCTAATGCATGAAAAGTAATGGAATTAGTTTAGCTAGTAAAATCCTCAGAACATGCTTGCTCAGGGTGAACAAGGCAATTGCATGCACAAGAAACCTAAGGGCCACAATATTAGGGAAATATATATTGAAAAAAGTTTTACAGGTATGTCAAAGGGAAAGGTTTAAGAAAAGAGGAACTTGGAGAGGGGGGGTTATAATATACTAATTATAGCATAATGTACCACTTGTTACTGGAAAATAGGGGAAAATGTACTGATGACTGCTAGGCATTGCAAATGCAAGCTAAGCCATATTAACAATATTGCCTTAAGGGGGGCTTATGGAGAAGTATTTATACTACTGTATTTATTACTATTGCAGGAGTGTCCTTGACATGGGGCTAATGGGAATGAACCCCTGTGTCCTTTCTTCTGTGCAGAATAAAGCTTTTGTAAATCTCCACCTGGGTGTGTGGTTTATTGGGCATTGCACGCCAAGCAGAAAACCCGTTTTCTGGTACAACAAGGAGACCTTGTGTTTAGTTCTGGGAAGTGCCATTTTTCCTGACTTGGCTTCACCCTCTGCTCCGTTTCTCTTTCCCTGCAGCACTTGAAACTCTTAATATGCTTGCTTGTTTGCAGTTTTTCATCTTTCACCCTTCTCCCTGCATTTTCTCAAAATTTCTGCAGGCTTTGTGAAAATAAGTGAGATATAAATTTCAGATATATATTTCAAATCCATCAAAATGCCTAATACCTTCTCCGTGCAGACAGCTATATTATTAGTCACTCACTCAGACAAGGCTGTGTTTGCTTCCTTCTATCAGGCTCCAAAGGTAATAGGCCACATGAAAAAAAAAATCGCACCTGGAAGAGATTTTTGTGCCCCATTTCCCTCTCTTTGACTTAAGAGTAAAAGACTGCAATTCCAAATAAAACTTGACGTGCAAAGTTTTTGACATATGAGCAGGACAGAAGGATATTGCAAGAGCACTCAGACTTATATACTGCTTCACAGTGCTTTACAGCACTCTCTAAGCGGTTTACAGAGTCAGCATGTTGCCACCGACAATTTGGGTCCTCATTTAACCAACCTCGGAAGGATGGAAGGATGAGCCAGCATTCAGCAGAAATAGTATGCAGTACTGTATTCTAACCACTGCACCACCATGGCTCTTATATAGGTATATGCATTCCCTTCTCCACCATGCAAACAAGGCAAGTGTAGGTACTAGTTTTGTGTCTATCCTGGAGTTTGAGGGGGGGAAATCAGTTGTTTATTACGTGAATAAATATAGTAGCATAAAAAGAACCAACAACTGGTCAATAAGTGAGGACTACCTGTGTTTGGAAGCATTTTGCCTTTAAAAGTGAAGGTTTCATTTAGATGATAAACAGATGTTGGAACATCTGACGGAATTGTTTAAAACAGTTCTGCAAAATCACATTGTACTGTTAGTTACCTGTTTTAACACCATATTTCAAAGTGTCCCTGCAGTCCACAAGAATTTGCTCTAGAGGTTCAGGGTGATCAGAAAGTTCCAAATTGAAGCCTTCTAGCCCTTCCAGAAGCTGATGTGGATGGTGGAAATCAAGCACTTTGCTCTTTCTGTCAACAGTCTTTTTGATATAACTGAAGATAATATCCACCACTTCATGAAGAAAATGTTTGGTGCATTCCTCACCATTCCAAGCTGGCAACAAATCTAAGGAAACAGCCCCCAATAAAACAACATGTTGTGAAAAGTAGAATTTAAAAGGAAAAGTAATGATAGATCTGAAACAAAGAATTGCCACGTGGTTGGAGGATTCTTTCAAAATTGTACTTCCTTAACGGGATAGAAAAACAAAGGTCTTCTAGTTCTTCCATTGTTTTTTGGCTTTATAAAAAGATAAGGCACTTTTTCAAACTTTCCTAAATAAGCCTGTTAAAATTAAAAATGTTAAGCCATTTCCAAGAATAGATAATTTTACTGAGAGTGATACCCTACAAAAATTAAGAAAGTAAATAAAGTGGTGGAGCAAAACTTTATTCTCTTTAGAAAAGAACAAAGCCATTGAAATTTCCCTATATATGTTAACATGTATCCTTTCAAACACACCAACTGAAAAATTGAAAGATGCACAAATTGAAAAACGTATTTTCAAATAAATGTTACTATCACCTGACCCATATACATTTGAAAAAATTGTTTCAACGTTTTGAAAAGCAGATTCTTTTTCTTTCTCTTCATATTCTCCATGGAAAGTAGAAATATGTTTGGATTTCTGTTGGTGAGGTTCTGAATGGGCCGGTCCATCTGGGAAAGTAGCACAAGAATAATCATATTTTTAAAAGTTACCATATCAATATTTGAGTAGCAGGTAAAAGATCTTAGATGATTAACTGTCATGGCAAAAGTAACTGCCCTAAAAGGTAGCCTCAAACAGGAATACAGAATTTTAGGAGCAAACATAAAATAACTAATGTATTATTATTCTTCCTCTGACATTTTTATCTTCTTGATACATAGTCTTAATTGATAGCTTTGATTGATATTATAATGATAAGTTTTCTAGAGTTGTAGCGTGTGATATCTTTCTCATCTCCAGCTATTTATTTTCTTTCTTTGGCTTATAATTTCAATTAATATATTTTTGTCTATCTTCAGCCATAAATGTGATTCTTAAACTTGCATATGTTGTATGTACAATGTTTACGGTTGTGGCCCACCAGCGGCCAGTGGAGCTGGCAGCAGATTTGGACAGTGAGGAGGTTGGGAAGGAACATGGGCCAGTCCTGGAGTCTGGGAAAGGCTCTGACAAGTGCTCTGCATTCGAAGCATCTGACAGTTATCAGCTGCCTTCGGAGTTGGAGATCAGTGGGGGCAGAAAAACAGCTGGAGCCTGTTCCCAGTGTGCGCATGTAAAAGCTGCCAGGAGAAGGGAACAGTTAAGGAACAATGGTCGACTCGGGAATAAGGGCACAGATGGGCACTGAATGGCCCCTCCCATAGGGAATAAAAAGGAGCGAACGGGGAGAGGTGTTTGCAGGAGACAAGTACTGTAGTTCAATTCATTAGAGTGAAGATCTGTTCCTGGCTTCTTGCCAAGTAATTTTTGCTACAGCGTGGTGTTTGGAAGATATTGGCCTGGCAATTCTCCAAGCCTGATAAAAGTCTGTAGTTGTGAAATCTCATGAAAGACTGTTGGGACTTTGCTGGAGAGGAATTCACTTGAACCTAAATAAAAAGGGTTTTATCGGGATGAAGAGTCTGCTTCATGATCTTGGGAAGCCTAGAATTGTTTACTTTTTAAACAATTTTTTGACACTGAAATATTCAGTGTGACTGCAAATGTTTAATATGCTGGTTTGCTTTGAATACCATATTTAATATGCACAAAGGAAAAACAACTTAAATATCAGGTTCCTAAACATAAGAACAGTCTTATCTCACTTTCATCTCACTTATGCTTTGGTAGACTGAAACCTCTGTCAATCTATCTGTGTTCAGGTGAAATTTTAATTTCATTAAAAATAAACTGAGCAAAACAGAACAAATCATTATAAGGTAGAGGTGTAAACCCCACAGTATAAATCAGATTAAAATGATGTCACCATGCAAACATTACATTGCATAAGTGTTCTGGATTAGCTCTTTTTATAACCCAGTTTTATGGCATTCAAAGAAAAGACTGAACATGCTCTTGCTTTATTTTGTTCTGTACCCCCACCTTTTCTTTTCTGTGCTTAAAATAAACACGGGGTTTGCACTTCTTGTTTGGTCCAACATGATTCATCCATCAGTTCTGAAGTGCCAGAATGCATCACCTGACCACTTGACCTTCTACAGGAATCAAGGTGAACACAACTTCTGCCAATGTTTTCTTACTTTACCTCAGAACTAGTGTTTTTCGCTTTCTGATAGAAGAAGAGATAACAGCTGGTTTGTCTGCTACATTTCACTGAGTATAAACAATGGACTAGTATGTGTAGTTAAAGGAGCACACCTCCTCTCCCTTGTTGCTACAATGCACAACCATTTTATTTAGTCCTGAACTAAATGTGCTGCTCAGAAGAAATAATGCACACTCTCTAAAATTCAATTTCTTACATTTTCCCAAGTTTGGGTCCATAATCTTTCCTGCAAGGATTGTTCTACTAGGGTTTCACTTGTATGGCATTGTCTTCTGGCATGGCATTGTCTTCTGGTTTATCTATCTTCATTTTCTAGTTATGGTCTTGGGTGTTATGTCATCTGAGTACCAATTGATTGGTATATCTTCCTAGTGCTTGATTCCCCTTACTAATACTTTAGTAAGGAGAATCCTGAGGAATCCTGAAAAGTACCAAGTTATGGCCACCCTGGATCCAAAGTATTTAAGGGCTTTCTTTATTTCCTTTATTGTACCTAGAAGAACATCATAGGTTTTATGGACATGCATTTTTCTGCATTAGTGTTAGTCTTTCCAGGAAGACCAGACAACAGTCATGTCGGGAACAACAAAGCACTTCTAGGTTGAAAGGATAGAATGGTAACACCATTGCCCAATTGGGGATCATTTCATATGCCCATTAAGTTGTCCACCAAAGTGATACCCATCTATCTGCTTGCAGTTGTTCACTTTCAAACTGCTGGATTGGCAGGAGGTGGAGCATGTGTCAAGAGCTGATCCTAACTTGTGCCATCAACCAGGTCTGGAACATAGGCCTGCCAATTTGTCAGCCCAGAATCCTAACCATGAGCCACTGTGCTCCCTATCTGATGAGTTCATTCTACTTTATTGTAGAAAAGAAGCATTAACAGAACCTTTCAAATCTGGAAGTACAAATCTTCAGCCTGATGGGTTAAGTAGGATATTTTCTGAATTTCTTTCTCTGTCCACTATGCAGCTGTGGGAACAGCCTCCCATCTGATCATTCCCTGTTCTGTCTCGCCTTTCCTCTTTCCCAAAAGATGAAAGAGTACAAACTCACACAAACACAGGCAGGCAAGCTGGCTCGGACTTCACAGAGTTAAGAGCGATCCTAAAGCTATTTTCTGTTTATGGAACTCTGGAAGAGCTAGGATATTTTTGGAGGGATGAGACAATGATACCTTTAGACTTACTTGTTGTATTGGTAATCATCTGGAAATCCATCTGTTTTCCTCTGAATAATCATGCACCACCGAGTAATATCCACAATACTAAAAGGACAAGAAAAAATTGTAGCAATAGAACTGAATATAGGTATTCACAAATGCATGTCCTGCTGAACTTGTTTATTTTATTACAGAACACATAGTTTTATATTTCTAGACTGCTCGGTGCTTCTGGGCGTTCCACTACATGATTGGAAAATGAGTGGAGACAAAAGTTTCAGACTAAATTAAGGAACTTTTTCTTAAAGAGACATTGCTGATTTTATTACTTTAGCCATTTGTTCATTCTTATTCAAGTTCAGCAAACTGAACAAGAACTGATGGGAAATAAATACGTAACCATTAATATGACTTGTTCTTCTATTTCTCCATCTTCCTGGAACAAACTTTTTCATGAAAAGAAGTTTTTATGAAAAGAGGTTTTTGAAAAGAATGTGCTGTTGGCTGAATCAGGAAGAAAAAAAAGACTGTTCCATGAAATATCTTGGAATCTTCAGGACATACACAAAACAGGATATATCTAGAGATAAATCTGTGTTTGTTATTTGGAATGACTACCTCTTTGTCCTTTAAGAAATAGCTGATGGGAAACAAAAAAGTATAGGAAAACACCTATGGAAGTACTTTGGCACAATGGTTTTTCTATAGCTCTATTTATACCTTCTTTGAGGTGGAATGAAATAATGTTATGCCAAAATCTACCTTGAAGTTTCTGAAAACTTTTTGTTCCTCTTCCAGAAATCTGGTTCTTATTCCAACAGATAACCCTATTCTATTTTAGCTTTATTTTACAATTAAAAAGATAAAACTAGTCATTAAGGCATCAGCCTAGAAACCAGGAGATCAAGAGTTCTAGTCTGGCCTTAGGCATGAAATCCACCTGAGTGACTTTTGGTCAGATACTTTCTCTTTCTCCAACTCACTTCACAATATTGTTGTGGGGAAAATAGGAAGAACAAGGAGTATGTTTGTTTATTTGTTTATATATTCATTCATTCATTCGAGTTGTTTATAAAAATACTAAAGGTGGGATGCAAAAAAATAACTACGGAAATTAAAAGCAAGAAGAAAAAATAAAAAGTGCAGAAATTAAAGAAAAAGGAAAACAGAAAAGGAAAACACAACAAAATGGTAAAGAAAGGAAATATATAAACCTACGACTACCTTTTTTTTTTATTTATTTATTTATTTTTTATTTATTGTTTAAGAATGTATAGTAATAGTGTGAATAATAAATGGGTAAAGAAAATAAGAAGAAGGACAATAGGGACTGAGGCAGGCGCTTTATGCATCACAGACCTCTTGGAAAGGGTGATCATAGTAGCGAGGTAAAGTTAGGGGTTTGGGGAGACCGTGGGTGGCAACGCCCTCTATTCTGAAGTCGATTCCGCAATCAGTTTGGTTTCTTTGTTTGTATTGTGTGCCTTTTGTTATGGTAGCTGGTATCTTGCAGGTGGACTTGCAGATGATTTAAACCAGCTAATCGAGGCGCCCGTCAAGGTTTTCTGTTCTAGAATTTAAGTCTGGTGGCAAGGTTTCTGCAGAAGGTGGAGAACCTTCTTTGAAAATCGGACTTTCTCATGTGCAATATCAGTACGTATGGGGTTCCAAAGGTCCTTTACAGAGCTTGGGTCATCAAGTAGTAAATTATCACCACTTAAAATATAACAAATGATATCTTCTTCCCATATATCTAATCAATAAGCAGATCCTTAAAGCTTTGTCATTTGATGGGTTTCAAAGACCAGCCATTGTGCAGGGTGCCAAGATGTCTGACTGACTGGGCAGCGTTTCTTCTTTTATACCATTTTTACAAGCAAGGAAGAGTAGCATAGATACAGCATTTGGATTGGAAAATAGATCCCACATGGGTGAAACCTTCCAACCAATCCGTAAGACTAGTAGTGATGTTAGTAAAATGTGATCACCTATAAGCCTGGAAAGTCCGGGACTTTCCAACCCAACAAATAGAGGATGAGATCATGTAGTAACAAAGAGGCCCCTATAGGCTTCAGACACTGCAGTTTGCTGCTAGCATCTAGCACCATCCATAGGATCTCAGTAGCTACTACAGTCATTCAGTCCTGATCAACAGAGTTACTGGAGAAGACAATATATCTATTTTAACCTTGATTAAGTAAACCACCTTTAAATTCTGTCGTTATACTTTTAACGGTCTTGATTTTAATTCCAACAAATAGTGTCCTGGATTCCTAGAACTTTATTTCTTTCCATTTTTTCTGTGCCCCTTCTTATAAAATTCTACAAAATTTTAACATATCTTATAAATCCAATATGAGGAAATGATCTAGATCACTTTTTCAGTTTAACCTTTTAATTCTTAAGATATGAGCCAGTTTCATTTGTACATCCAGTGTAGGATCTTTTTCCATATCATTCCTGTACTCTGTTAAATCACTTTCAGATCAGTCTCAGTCTATCCTCTTCAGGGTAATCTTTGAAATAAAAATTGCAATCTTGCTAGTAATATGCAAGCTTGTTCCCTCCAAGAAGTAAGATACTTTTTCTTGGGTACCCCAATAATTTTTACTTTTTAGGTAAGGATCTAACTAAAAAGCCATTTCTACAGAATATGTAGTGTTTTTTATTTATTTATTTTTATTTATTTTATTTTGTCAAGCGATTATAAGATAACAGGTATAAGTATAAACATAGTTATGAATACATGAAATGGATACATATAAGAAAAATAAAAAGAAACAATAGGACAGGGATGGTAGGCACATTGGTGAGCTTATGCACGCCCCCTACAGACCTCTTAGGAAAGGGGTGAGGTCAACAGTAGACAGTCTAAGGTTAAAGTTTTTGGGGAAGAAACCACAGAGTCAGGTAGAGTATTCCAGACATTGACCACTCTGTTGCTGAAGTCGTATTTCCTGCAATCAAGTTTGGTGCGGTTTACCTTGAGTTTGTATCTATTGTTTGCTCTTGTATTGTTATGGTTGAAGCTGAAGCAATCATTAACAGGTAGGACATTGCAATATATAATTTTATGTACTATACTTAGATCGGACCGAAGGTGGTGGAGTTCTAGGTTGTCTAGGTCTAGAATTTCAAGTCTGGTGTCATAAGGTATTCTGCAATGAGTAGAGGAGTGGAGAACTCTTCTTGTGAAATATTTCTGAACTTTCTCAACTGTATTAATATCAGATACATGATGCGGGTTCCAGACTGATGAGCTGTATTCGAGTATTGTTCTAGCTAATGTTTTGTATGCTCTAGTATGATATTACCAGAGAAAAAGCTATGCAGGATTAGGTTAACAACTCTTAATGCCTTTTTGGTTATGTAGTTACAGTGGGCTCTAGCACTTAGATCATTAGAGAAGAGTACTGCAAGGTCCTTGACAGAGTTTGGCTCATCAACAAGGTCTTGACTTTGTATTTTATTTTTTGATTTTTTTTGCCAATATGTAAGACAGAGCATTTATTTGTTGAGATTTGAAGTTGCCAATTGTTTGACCATTCTGATACATAGCCAGGGTCTTTTTGAAGGGTAGCAGTATTGTCTGTGGTGTTGAACAGCTTTACATGGTCAGCGAAGAGAACGCAGTTGCTCTTAATATGATCACAGAAGTCATTTATGTAGAATATGAAGAGAGTTGGTCCTAGAACACTGCCTTGGGGGACACCACTGTTGACAGGTACAGAATTTGATAGGACGCTCCCAATTTTGACCATTTGTTGTCTGTTTGACCAGAATGCTTCTATCCAGTTATGCAGGTGTCCAGAGATACCATAAGATTTTAGTTTTAGGAGTAGTTTGTCGTGTACCACTGAATCAAAGGCTTTACAGAAGTCTATGTAAATTGAGTCTATTGCTTTGCCCTGATCGAGTTGTGTAGTCCATATGTTTCTGCAGTGTAAGAGTTTCAGATTACAGGATAGTTTTTTTCTGAAACCAAATTGTTTGTTAGAGAGTAGGTTGTTTCTCTCTAAGTGGAGGATTATGGATTGGTTAATAATTGATTCCATGACTTTACAGGTGATGCAGCATTCTATCAAACAAGATATTTATTATGTCTTCAATAACTGGTACATCACATTCTTTCTTTGAATGCCTTAATGCAAAAGACTGACAAGATGACTATGCAATGATAGAGGATATCACATATACACTTGGTAAGATCTCAACTAAATTAGTGAAGGAATAGCAGACGCCACACTAGATAAATTTATCCTATTTCTCTGAAATTCATTTTGAAAGCAAATTTAATCGTTATTAAAAGATTTTATGTCTGGGTTGCTCATTTCTCATTTTTGGGACAGAACTGAATATTGGCACATTGGCTAAATCATTTCCTCCTTTCCTGTAGCATTCCAAATTCTGTTCTTCATACAGTCTTCAACCCTGGCATAAATTTCTAGAATACTATGTGAGATATGGCTTTACAAAGGTTGATAAATAATAGCTCCTAGAATCTTCATGACTGGCTGTTCTGTTTTCTTCCAAACACTAAGCATTTATTATAGCACTTTGTGAAACAACAGTAAATATAACATGCTATGTTCAAAGTATAAAAGATTAGCAATAAATTAATAATAATCTTCATTTTTCCCAGTGTTAATTTATTGCGAGACTTAAATAATATGTACTCTGTTCACTGAGTCTTATTTTCTAAAACTAATAAAACAATCATATACTGAGTAACAAAACTTATTTACTCCAAAGTAAGTCTCATTAAGTCCAATGGGACTTACTCTCTCTTAAATATGCAGAAGAATGTGATAACATATTCCTTTTTATTTATGCCACTGAAGTATTTTCAATAGACTAGGTAATTTCTCACACCTTTCATTTATGGACAAAAATACTTCCCCATGTAATGTTATGTGTGATTTTTTTTTTATGATGGGAGATTATTTATTGTATATTTTTATTACTTTTGTTTGTATGTTTCTCAGCTAACCCATAAGTCACATGAGCTTTCTTCCTCTGGTGGAAATAGGAATAATTGGTCAATTCTTAACTGCAAATCTTTGAATACTAAAACTCTGTCACGGATGAGTAAGAGGAGATCAGGTGTGATTGTAATTTTTGTTGTCAAGAGATTGCTGTGGCAATAATCTTTCATGCTAGTGGGGAAAATCAAGCATCTTTTGAAAATTAAACAACAAAGCAAACAAATAACAACATTACCGTATTTGCCGGCATATAAGACGACTTTTTTGCCCTGAAAAACATGCCTCCAATTGGGGGGGTCGTCTTATATGCCGGGTCATCTTATACGCCGCAAATAGTAATTGGGAAGCACTGCGGCTGCCGCGGCTGAGGCACTTTTAGCACCGTGGAAAGCAGATCCGTGAAGCCGAAAGGAGCAGCCAGCCTTCTCCCAGCTCCCAAGGAAGCGAGGCCGCATCGCCGAGCTCCGCTGAGGTATCCGGCTGGGGCTGTCAGGAGTTGTTACCGCTGGCGCGGCTCCGCGCAGCTCCAGTCCCGTTGCCTCGGGAAGGGAAAGGCAAAACCAGGAGCCGCTGCTGCCATTGCAAAGCGCCGCCGCTGCTCTTCCTTTTTGCCTTCCTTCCCGAGGCAACGCTGGGACTGGAGAGCGCGAGCCGCGCCAGCAGTAACAACTCCTGACAGCCCCAGCCGGATACCTCAGCGGAGCCCGGGCGGTGCGAGCCTGCTTTCCTTGGGAGCTGGGAGAAGGCTGGCTGCTCCTTTCGCTTCACGGATTCGCTTCCACGTGCACAAAAGTGCCTCAAAAAAAAAAAAGTGCAAAAGTGGAAGGCGTGCGGAAGAGGGGGCGAGTATATAACAAACTATATTTTGAGTGGAAATGTTGGGGGTCGTCTTATACGCCAGGTCGTCTTATACGCCGGCATATACGGTAAATAAGTTGCAACTGTTATTTATAATGTCATCAGTTTTGTGCTTTACCAAGTAAAAAAAGTAACATCAGATTTTAAACCTGGGATGACACATCTGGTCCAAAGAATTTTCTGAAATAGAAAATTGAAGTATTACTAATTGCTCTTTCTGGCAGTTCCTGGTAGCTACCTCTCCCTGGCGTTTGCTGACTCTCATATTTCTCGTTGGGAGAGGGAGCTGATGAAGAAATTTCACCTGCTAGGTTTTACAGGAGATGCCCTGGGAGATTATGGCCTTAAGGATGCCCAATTTAGGGCAGTCCAACAGCTTATGGACATTGACTTGCAATATCTACGAGCCAGAGCCAACAAAATTTGCTCCTCTTTGATCTTCAGCCAATTTAATAATTACAGACTGAGGATGGCTTCCTATTTTTACACTCTAACCATTCCCAAGTATAGAAGAGTTTTCTCCCTAGCTCGCTTTAATGTCTTGCCCTCAGCACTACTGGATGGGCGATTTAAGAGGCTCCCGATTAACGAGCGGCTATGCCCCTGTGACAGAGCTGAGGTTGAAACTGTGGAGCATGTCCTTTTATATTGCCCTATTGTTAGGGTTTGGGAATTAACCCCTAGAAGAGTATTGCAGCAGTAGTCAAGCCAGGCAACCAAAGGAGAGCGGAAGGGCCCCAGAGTATACACACACTGAACACAAACACTGTTTGTAGTTTAAATAGTTTTTAATCCAGTTAGAGTTTAAGCATTGTCATTCAGTCCATTAAGTCATTCACAGTATTTCCATCCAGTAAGACTCACTAGTATAGTCCAAGTTAAGAGTCCTTGCAATATCTTTATCAGCCGATAAAGATATCTTCTCCTCCTCCGGTTTCACTCTCCAGAGAAACAAACGCTGGATATTCAGCAAACAGTAGCAAACAATAAACAGTTCAGTCACTGGCACTCACAGTCAGTAATCACAGTTAGTCGCAGCAACACACAGTAACAGTTGCAGTAACACACAGTAACAGTCGCAGCAGCATACAGTTACAGACAGACAGTTACAGACAGCTTTCGAGCTTCTAATGCTTCCTTATATTGTAACTTCTAACCGCACCCTTAATCGGCTAATTGCCTACTGCATTGTGCTTAAAGTGATAAGCACTTAAACCATGATATCTAATTTTTATATATTTATTCACCCAAACCATATTTGGTATCAATGTTATACCTAACATACTCCCCTTTTGGGTGAAATAAATATATAATACCTTTACAATCTAATCCCATATTTTTCACAACTCTCCTGGTGCTTACTGGCACCTTGGGCTTTAGTAAAATTATCAGCTAAATTGTCCTCCGACATACAGTACTCTAGCTGAATCATCTTACTTCTTACAGATTGTCTCACGTTTAGGTATCTTAGATCTGTATGCTTGCTCCTTGTTTTTACTCCAATATTTGTGGCCATTTGAATTGCTGCCTGATTATCTTCATGTATAATTATAGGATAATCTACAGTTATACCTATATCAATTAACATTTGTTTATACATTATTAATTCTGTACATAACAATGATAAACAGGAGAATTCTGCCTCCATAGTAGACAAACTTATATGCTGTTGTCTTATTGACTTCCAGCCTATTAATGTCTTACCCAGCATTATGGCTGTTCCTGAAGTCGACTTTCTAGTGTCTCTTTCTGATGCAAAGCTAGCATCTGCATAAGCACACAGAATTAAATCACCCTTTGGTTCTAAATACAATGAATAATTCATTGTCTTTTTAAGATATCTTAATATCCTCTTAGCTGCAATCCAGTGTCTTTCACATGGTGCAGAATTGAATCTAGCCAACTGATTCACGCAGTACGATATATCTGGCCTAGACCAATTACTAATATAACTCAAACTACCAATTAAAGATTGATAAATCACCTTATCAAACTCAGGGCTTTGTTCATCAGTGTTGCTAAACTCCTGACTCATTGGAGTCTTAGCTGGCTTACAAAGCTCCATCTTGAAATCTTTTAGCAATTTGCTTATCTTATCTTCCTGAGATATCTTAAAACCTTTCCGTGTTTTCTTTATATTCAAACCGAGATACTTCTTTATCTCCCCTAATTGCTTGATCTTTATTCTCTTTCCTAATGATGCTATTATTTTATTTGCTTCATCATTAGTTTCAGTTATCAATGCAATGTCATCTGTGAATAGTAATAATAATGATACTTTCCCATTTGTCTCCCTCTTAAACAAACATGGATCGGCTAAACCAGCTTTAAATCCTATATTGTCTAGTTCCTTTACAATATACTGGTTCCATTCATAGCCTGATTGTTTTAGACCATAGAGGCTTTTCTTTAACAACCAACAATCATTATTATCCTTATTTTCACTTTTAATACCAACAGGTTTTTTCATATAAATAATATGTTTTAATGGGGCGTGCAAGTAAGCAGTTTCCACATCTAAATGGTTAACTATATAGTTTTTACTAGCTGCCCACACTAAAGCTGCCCTCAAGGTTGCTGCCTTAAGACTAGGTGCAAACACCTCATCGTAGTCATTAGCATTCTGCCTATAACCTTGGGCTACTAACCTTGCCTTATGGATTAAATTACCATCTTTATCTGTTTTTACCTTAAAAATCCATTTGCAGCCAATGGATTTTTTTTCTACAGGTAATTTGGCATTTTCATACACCTTCATATCACTTAATGAATTCAGTTCCTTATTCATTGCTGCATACCATTTTTCTTTTTCCTTATTAGGATACTTTTTAATTTCTTCTACAGAATTAGGAACTTGATTAATCTGGCACACTGTGTTAGCCTGGTACCTATCAGGCGGTCTAGATATACGTGTAGTTCTTCTGGGAATTACAGGGCTTACAGGAGGACTTTGTTGAACTACTACCTGTTCATCTTCCTCATCCTGTTCAGCTATTGAATCTGTTTCTTCCTTTATGGGCACTATTTCATCCTGTATTTGTCTCTTTACTTTATTTTTAAAGTTACAGGGATAACTAATGGGATTTCTATAGGATTCAATAATTACATCTTTATTGGCATCCTGTTCTAATTTCTCCCATCCTTCATGTTCTAGAAATTGGGCACTAGCACTACATAACACTTTAGATGTGCCTTTCTCCCAAAATCTATATGCCCTATGGTTTGCCTGATAACCAACGAAGAAAAATCTTTTAGCTCTATGTTGCCCTTTTTTTCTGAGTTGTGCAGGAATATGCACCCATGCTGGTGCACCAAATGTGTGCAGGTAACTTAGATCAGGTTTCCTGCCATGCCATCTGGTGAATGGTATTTCACCTGTTGTTGTATTAACAACGTTGTTCAATATGTTATTAGCACACATTGTAGCCTCCCCCCACAAAGAATCAGGTAACCCAGAATCATTTAACATTGTTCTAACCATTGCCTGTAGTGTTTGGCCTCTTCTTTCAATAAAAGCGTTATGTTCTGGCCTGTATGGAGCAGACTTCTTATGCTCTATTCCAGATATCTTAAGTCTGTTCTGGAATTTGTTATTAATAAATTCCGTACCATTATCTGTCACCAGGGTTATCAGTTGTCGTTTAGACTTTCTTTCAGCAAACCTAAGCCAATTGAAAAAATGTTGATATGTTTCAGTTTTGCTTTTCATTAAATAGCAAAACCCATATCTAGAATAATGGTCCATAATGCTCAGTATATATCTAGCACCCCCCATACTGGGTTTCTTTGGACCTATTATGTCTGCAAATACTACTTCTAAAGGTTCTTTTGTTTTGAAACCATTTAGCCTATTTGCAGGCAATACCTTGCTCTTATCTTCACAGCAAACATTACAATGCAAATATTTATCACAAGATTTTAACCTTATTCCTTCAGATAACTCAACTGTACGTTTTAGCATTTTAAAATTTACATGCCCCAAACGCCTATGCAATAAATGGATACATTCATCATGAGGCTTTATATTATTAAATACAGTTTGAGCCTCCCCTTTCTTACTATTATCTAAGACATATAATGTTCCATTTAAAGCTGCAGTTACCCTTTTGTTATCTTTTTTTCAATTATGCAATTATTATCTTTAAAAGTAATTACATAACCTAATTTATCTAATACCCTTACTGAAAGCAAATTAAACTTTAGTTGCGGTACATACAACATTTTTATATCCTGGTTTATGTACGGACAACGTGCAAAACCTTGACCTTTCGCTTTCAGGTTCCAGCCATTGGCAAGTGATATATGTTGAGAACTTGTAGACATTTTTATAAATTTTGTCTTATCTCTTGTGATGCAGTGGGATGCGCCACTGTCAACCACCCATAAATTATTCTTCACATCAGAGTTGCTAAACGTGGCTAGTTCAAATGCTTTCTTTGGCTTTTTTACATTCTGGCTTTTTCTCTTTTTGCAGAATCTTGCCAAATGTCCTCTGCCTCCACAATTAAAACACTTTTTAATTGTGTATGCCGTTGAAGATAAATTCTTTTCTTCCAGGTGCTTTACTTTGCTTTGCTGGTTTCTTTCAAACTTTGAAGATAATTTCTCTTCTTTCTTATCTTCTCTCAGCTCGTCACGCTCACGCCTTCTTCTGGCTTCTTCTAGTAGCCTGCCTGTAATCTCGGTTAATGAGAGGCTTTCTTTTGGCAATACCTCTAACGAAGTCACATAGTCATCATAGCTTTGATCTAATGAAGATAATATTATGTAGACTTTTTGCAGTTCATTAAATATAAGCTCTTTTTCTTGCAAATCTTGAAAAATGCTCTTCATACAGTTTAAATGAACTAACATATCTCCATTCCTCTGAAGATGCGTTCGAAAAAGCTTCCGTGTAAGATTTATATGTGCTCCTACACTATCCCGAACATAAATCTTCCTGAGGTTCTCCCAGCAGTTTGCAGCATTTTCTTCTCCACGAATATGGACAAGCTGCTGATCACAGAGAGTCAGTCCTATGATGCATAAAGCCTGCTCATTCTTCAGTTTAAAGTCTTGTAACTTTTCGTTATCATCATCATTAGCAGGATCCCAGCTACTCACATCTGGTGGGTTTGCAATAATGTCCCACAAACCTTCTCTGCGTAGAAGTAAACTACATTTCATTGACCATGAAACATAGTTTGTTCCATCCAGCCTGGATATCATGGACAGTTGTGACAAATTTACTTGTGCCATTACTCTTCAGATATTTTGACTATTTTAAACTAATTAAAACAGTTTGTTTTTACAGTAATGTGCAACTCACACCAACTCTCTCTGCTATATCCTGGTTAGTTAGACTATGCTGCTGGGCCCATAACCAATGTTAGGGTTTGGGAATTAACCCCTAGAAGAGTATTGCAGCAGTAGTCAAGCCAGGCAACCAAAGGAGAGCGGAAGGGCCCCAGAGTATACACACACTGAACACAAACACTGTTTGTAGTTTAAATAGTTTTTAATCCAGTTAGAGTTTAAGCATTGTCATTCAGTCCATTAAGTCATTCACAGTATTTCCATCCAGTAAGACTCACTAGTATAGTCCAAGTTAAGAGTCCTTGCAATATCTTTATCAGCCGATAAAGATATCTTCTCCTCCTCCGGTTTCACTCTCCAGAGAAACAAACGCTGGATATTCAGCAAACAGTAGCAAACAATAAACAGTTCAGTCACTGGCACTCACAGTCAGTAATCACAGTTAGTCGCAGCAACACACAGTAACAGTTGCAGTAACACACAGTAACAGTCGCAGCAGCATACAGTTACAGACAGACAGTTACAGACAGCTTTCGAGCTTCTAATGCTTCCTTATATTGTAACTTCTAACCGCACCCTTAATCGGCTAATTGCCTACTGCATTGTGCTTAAAGTGATAAGCACTTAAACCATGATATCTAATTTTTATATATTTATTCACCCAAACCATATTTGGTATCAATGTTATACCTAACACCTATGTATAACGCAGGCAGATCTAAGTTACTGTCTCTCCTTGAAACAGACCCTTCTAGACCCAATGTTAGTAATTTGTTCTTATATTGTCTAGGGCAGGGGTGGGCAAACTACGGCCCACGGGCCACATCCGGCCCGTGTGTCTTTTTAATCCGGCCTGCCGAAGATTGGTACAGAATTAAGGTTTGATATGAATGATTGAATGATTGCATTCATTTGATTTTGACTTGTAATGACAGGCATTTCGACACCAGGTGGTGGCCCGTCTGTCAAATTTTAAAAGTCAATGAGGCCCCCGAGCCAAAACGTTTGCCCACCCCTGGTCTAGGGGATGGCTCCTCATACATCACTTCTCAGGTTTCCAAAAAAATTTTAAGAGCTGTAACCATCAGAGGAGAACGCTGTAATTCCCCTTAGTCAAGTTTTTGGTGACCAATTGTTCATGACTAATTTTTCCATGTTCTTTTGTTGTACTTGTGTTTTGGTCTGTGACCGCAAATAAAGTATTATTATTATTACTCATTTAAAAAAATCTCACCACAACACTAATTTATTTCCTTTTATTAGTAAACCCAATTGTGCTGCCTTGAGTGGGGTGTTTTATCTTGGCTATTAACTAGGGCTATGTTTGGAAGATCTAAATCATGAAATAACATCTAAGCAAATATCTTTTGTCACAATTCTGTCTCTCTTTTGGTTTAGTATATGTAGTACTTGAAATACCTACCAAACCTCAGTGTAACATAATTTATCAGACTTAAATTCCCATATTATGATTTCAATTTCAACCCGATTGTTTGCCAAATTCTGTACTTGGATACACTTGATGAGATTATTGTCTTCTGGCCAGCAGGAATTACACATGAGAAGAAACAGAGCAACATTGTCATGCCCCTGTCAGAATCTGATTCGGAGGGGTAGGCCGAGCAGCTGACAGGGAGTGGGAGTGGGAGAGGGAGTATGGCTCCATTGGCTGTGGAAGAAACTGGGGAAGGGCAAAGGCCGACTGGGCAGAGCAGGGAAGAGGTAGAACAAGGGAGAAGCAATTCGGAGGAAGACCCAGGCCCACCCCCTCTTCATCATAGGGCACGCAGGGAGGAACGGAGAAGGGAGCAACGTGAGTTGCATGGCTTAGGGGGGAGGAAAGGGCCCTAATTCCCTTCATTAGCTGAAGCTGGGAACGCAGTGTTTAAAAAGGGAAGCTGCACACAGCAAAGTTGTTGGGAGCAAATTGTGAATTATCTGGTATCGTCAAGGCTTATCCTGGCGTCTTCCCAACTGTGTGTGTTTTGCTGGGCTTTCAAGTGCAATTCTTTCTCCTGCCCTGTCAAGTTAATGACTGCAGCGTGGTTTGTGTGGATTTTTATTTACAGTTTGTATATACTTTGTTTTTGGACTGAATTTCCTCCCCTTAAAGACTGCTCTTGGAGAGTTTTTTCTCCAGCTGAAGGTAACCTGGACATTAGGGGCAAAGTTGGAGGTACTAAAGGGACACTTCTTGCTTATTTGACTGTGTTGCCTTTGTGCCACGCCCTGGGTCATCACACACATATTTGGATCCAGTTCACATTTATTTATTTTCCCTCGCATTCTATTCCTCAGGTCCTATCCTCATAGCAGTGAACATTTCCAATGATGTTGATTAGACATTGATTCTTCAGTATTGTTTGAGCCACAAGGAGCGGAAGATGTAAATAAAGTGTTAAGAATTTATTATGTGCCCCCTCTTTGTCTGACAGCCTACTTGTTCTCTGTCTAAGAGAGGGTTAATCTGAGGTCACTTCTGGCTTTCTTCCCAGGCTCACATGCTCTTTTGCTTCTTTCATAGAATGCATCTAGTCAGGAACTAGGCCTTACCTATCCCTAAATTCTAAGTCCTGTAAATAAATCTCATTTCTGTTATAGTTTAAAAACCAGAGGTGGTATTTAGCAGGTTCTGGCCAGTTCTGGAGAACCGGTAGTGGAAATTTTGAGTAGTTCGGAGAACTGGCAAATCCCACCTCTGACTGGCCCTGCCCCCATCTATGCTCTGCCTCCCGAGTCCCAGCTGATCGGCTGGGTCTTCTATTGTTGCCCTGCACAGGAGAACGGAGCTGGAAAACAGGTTAGTAGGGTGGGGAGGTAATGGGATTTTGCAGTAACTTTCACCCAGGAGTGGGGAGGGAATAGAGATTTTACAGTATGCTTCCTCTGCCACGTCCACCAAGCCACGCCCACCAAGCCACATCACACCCACCAAGCTACACCCACAGAACCGGTAGAGAAAAAAAAATTGAATTCCACCACTGTTAAAAACTTATTTCACTAATCATTATTCAAGTCAGATTCTGCATCTTGGAAACACATACATGCACACACAGAATCTTTCAACCACATACAATGTTTGTTTCCTAGGTTTCTTGTCAAGGACAGTATAGCTACTACCCCACAGTGAATTTCAGATCTTTGCTGAAAACCTACTGTAAATTTGCTTCTTTATCCAGTTTGGGAGGTCATTTGGCTTCACTTGGAGATGACTTTATACTACCATGTCATGTGAATGCTATTTTTTTCCTTCCAATCCTACTTATGAATTCCATATCTTATGAGCTTATATGATGTTTTAAATGTTTGTCTGACAATCTGTTTAATTGGTTTAAGAAACCAATTTAAATATGAGATCTAAGTTTTATAAATAAATAAATCTTGAACTGACTTTTAGAGGTCACATATAGTAATTTGCAAATGATTGATAAAGCTGATAAGGTTGAAATAGAAGATATCATCTAGGGTCTCTGCCATTTCCATCCTGGGACTAACTAACACTATTTTCTAGAAATTATCTTTATTCTCCATTAGGGCACATTATTTCTTCCTAGCGTAGGTATGGTATTACTGGAAAACTATTGGAAGATACTATTTCTTAGCAGCTGGCAATTAAGACATACTGTCTTTGAGTCTGCTATTAATATACAACAATTGCTTGTTTTATACATTTATATGTCTTGAATAACTGTTGCAAAATTCCTCCTTGGAATTTCCAAAGTTGACCTGTTTCATTTATTTCAAGTGATAAAAAATGTTTGGATCTTTTAGGAATGAACAAAGAACTAAAAGAAAAGACCAGTTTCCATATGATAAATGGAACTCACATATTCCTGCCAATTGAGCTTTTATAACTAATAAATGCCCAAGTGACAGGTGACTTTTTTCATGTGTCTTGTTTTAATCATCTACATTATGAAAAGACATCGATTTTATGGTTTAAATGTGAATTTGTCTGTCAAATCTACTTAGAAATTGCACAGGCTGTCCCTTGCTTCATCCAGAAGGGCAATTAATCCTTCCTAGAACTGCAGTTAAAATCTAAAATATTAGTTATTGATTTAAAGTTTGGACATAAACTCCAAAAGGTCACACCTGAATATCCTAATCCATTACATGCTGGAAGTGTAATTTTATGCTCTGAGGAAATCTTCAGAAGTGCTGAATTTCTAATATGTGCATCTAATATATGCATTTCTTAACCTTCACAATAAAAGAGTGATTCTAAAACTTTCTTGTATCACACTGACTTTTGATGCTTTATCTGTTCTTTATAGCCCAGGACTTCTTGAGTCCTATGATTGCAACTTGAAAGTTTTCCCATTTCTTCTATTATAAATTAGGAATTCTTAAGAGGCTTGGATCTTAGAATTAGAGCCCCATGAAGCTCTTTTTAAAGTGAATATTGTAAGATTCCCCGAGCAACTCTCTGCTCAATGCCAACAAAGTTTGCCAATGACAAGGCATGAATTCAAATTAAACCAACCACTGAAATTAGACTCTTCTGAAGGTGATAAAGTTATGACTTATCAAGATGCAGAATTTCCTATAACTCAAAACAACAACAACCCTACATCAAAGATGGTGTAACAGAGAACAAAGCATCTGTTGCATAATAAAACAATTGCCACATCCTTAAAAATTCAGAGTCTCATTGTACGTTATTCTAGAGTTTATTGTTGGTATCATCATATAAAATTGAAAACCCCAGTTGAGTCATCTATTCCAGCATCTGCTATTAGCCAGAAAACAGGGTTCTTTTTAGTCGTCCTCTGAGATATTGTTGCCTTTTTTATTGTCTGTGACACGAGACCATTTTTCTAACGATTTAATTTGTTTTTGTGTAGCTTACATCATTCGCTTGTTTCCCCCTTATTGCAGTATGTTTTTACATGTGCTCTGTTTCAAAATAATTTTATTAGTTCAACGATCTGTTCGGTGAAAGAGCTAGTTTAATAAATTTCTAGTCTAAACTCTAGAACTTCTCTTAGAAAAATGAACAATTTTGTGATGTATGGGGATGCACACTTTTATGGACAAACACCAGAGGTGGTATTCAGCAGGTTCTGACCAGTTCTGGAGAAACGGTAGCAGAAATTTTGAGTAGTTCGGAGAACCGGAAAATACCACCTCTGACTGGAGATTTCTCAGTATCCTTCCCCTGCCCTGCCCACCAAGCCACACCCTCAGAGCAGGTAGTAAAAAAAGATTGAATCCCACCACTGGCAAACACCCAATTGATAAAATACATTCAAATGATAAATCATTATTGTTGAATAGACTTAGCAGAAGATGAAGTGATGGATGCTACCGTAATTCAGACAGGTTTAAAAGGGATTCATCAAATTCATGACTACTAAGACTATGAATGTCTATATATTATGAACATTATACAGCATCTCCAGATCAGCAGCAGTATATTTCTGACAATATTTGCTGGAGAAACGTTTTTTTGCTAAATTTGCAAACTGATCCAAAAACAGGCTGAAATGAACTTATGATTAGAAAAATAGAAAACTGCTGGCAACGTCATCTGTCTTGACCATAACTCATATGAACTCAGTCTTGACCATAACTCATATGAACTCATCTGTCTTGACCATAACTCATATGAACTCAGTTGTGATGTACAGCAGAATACAACTTGTGTTGGGGGCTCATTTATCATCTTTAATATTTATCCTTGTTTCAAAAGAATCCTTGAGATGATTTTGCCTCATATATTTTGATATATTAAGATGGAAAGCTAATGTTACAAAACTGTATTTGTGAACAGATAATGCATACACATGAAGATGGGATGCAATGTGCTGTCATTAGTGCTTTAAACAAGGGCTCACTACATATATTACCTTCATGAACTTATAATTATTATTATTTTCAAAATGCGAGGCATCTAATCACTTTCCTGAATTTTGATGCATGAAGTGAACATGTGAATAACAATTCTTTCTATGTGAATTTTTTTAAATGTACATGAAAAAGCAAACTTGTAAAATATTAACATGAGGAACAGAAATTAATAAATGAAACTTTGTTATATAAATAATTTACATAAATTCAATTATGTTCCAATTATCCATTGAATATATCAATGGAGTTGTTGTTGTGTAGATCAGCCTTTAAAAACTCTTAGATGCAATTTGCTGGATTTTACTAGCTTCTAATCTCTAGATGCTATTTGCTCTCTCTATATTACATTGCATCAATGTAATGTATCCTTGCCATGTGGGGTCATAGGAGATACTGTGAGGACAATAAAATTACTGGCAGTCCTTGACTTACAACAGCTCATTTAGTTACATTCAACGTTACAACGGCATTGGAAAAAAGTGACTTATTTGTGGTCATAAGTTGAGGACTACCTGTATACCGGTTTAGGGGAAAGGAGATCTCCCAGTTCAGTGGCAATCCCAATTTCCAATCTGCTTGTCCCATTCTCATGACCAGGTGGCCAATTGATAGTGTTCTTGGCCTTAAGATGCCAATGGTTAATACCAAGTCTGCAACCCAATCACATTTATTCATAGTTTGGTGTTGAACAAGGCAATACACCTAATACACATTACTGAAATCTGGCAGGGTGAATGAAACTGTAACAAGTTAGCACCCACCCCCTCCTAAAAAAATGAAATATCCTGAAAAATATTAAAAGGCAGAATATTTCCCCTAAAAAGAGTAAAGTCAGAGAGGCAGAAACTCAGCCCCCCCACCTTTGTTAATGGGTGGGCCATTAAGGCCTGGGCCAGAATACTTTACATAACAAAGATCTCGAGGTAAAGATATAGCAATTGCCCAAGAGCCCTTTCAGTGCATCATCATCCAGCAAGGCTCAACCAAGCCTGGAATCAGGAAAGCCTACAAAGTTAGCTATGACCCCCCACCCCTGGGACAGCCAATGGGATACATTTCTTGCACAGGAACAGGAAACACTAAGGTAGAGCCCAACAGAATGTATATAAGGGTCTCTTAGCATCTTGACCTGCCCTTTTTTTCTCTTTTCCTTCACCTTGGAGCAGGGGTGGGATTCTACAGGTTCGGACCTATTCGCTAGAAACGGTTGTTAACATTCTAAGCAGTTCAGAGAACCGGTTGTTAGAAGATATTACTGGCCTAATCCTGTAAGGAAGGCAGGAAGGAAACATTCTGGCGTTGCTTACAGAAACTCTCCGTTAACCCTTATTACATTCTTGGCAGGACTAGACTTCTTGTCTCTGGAACGTCTCTGGAATTTTTTCCCCCCTCCTTTGCTGGTACTTTGCTTGTGTGGAGTGACCATTTAAAGTTACAATGGCACTGAAAAAAGTGACTTATTACTATTTTTCACACTTACGACTGTTGCAGCATCCCCACAGTCACGAGAGGCCAGGCGAGGAGATGCGTGCCTCAATGTGAGTGATGTTGAGTTGGCCACGCCCAGCCAGTCATATGACCACCAAGCCATGCCCACCAACTAAGCCACGCCCACAGAACCAGTTGTTAAAAAATTTGAATCCCACCCCTGCCTTGGAGCATGTGATCATCCTTCTTTGGAGCTTTGAGCCATGTGGTCTTGTCTACCATTAAATCATCTTTCCAAATAGCCTCTATGTTTCCAATGTCTTTTTCCCCACTTGGAACTGAACCTAGAAGGATATTTCTTCCAACAAAACAACATCACTTTGTCAGAAATTTGTCAATTTCTTTCTCAAAACTCTTTCCTGGAAGTTCTTAAAGACAGTTACTCTTTTCCATATTGATTGGAATTATCTTGATATATTAACAGCAAAATATATTTAACACTAGACTGTAATATTTAAATAGAGGTGAGTAGCACATCACCTTTGTGTCCTCCCATTGTTCAGAATTACGACTCACAGCCTTTCTGTATATGGACCATGATGGATGGAATTCATAGGATATTTAATTCCAAATATTTGGAAAATATCAAATTTCTTACTTTGATTAAACACTGATTGGAGTGAGTTCTCTGCTCATACTATAGCTCCAACATTCTAAAAAATGGAATGCTAGCTCAACTGTGTATTAAAAATTTAAGTGGACACTAACTATCTACCAGAAACATTATGGAAAGCAAATTGCCTATTAAACAGTTGTTCTACTGATATAATTTCCATCACCAGGGCAAAATTAATCTTATAGTATGTGTAATAATTTCCCTTATTAAGAAAGTTATACAAGGCAGTGGGGGAACCCATAAGGCAGTGGGAGAGCCCATAATTTAATACATTTACCCTCCTTGGGGCACATAGAAAATAAAACTTAATAAAGAATGAACTTTTTCATTACCCTGCTTAATGAATTCCACAGAGCAGACTGACTCAAGTTGCACTAATAAACTTCTGTGGCACTCAAAAATGAAGCCTTTTAACATCTTACACTTTGATCCCAAGTTTACTTTGAAAACTTTATAAGAAAGCTATGCAGGTCACTCTTTCAGATTGTTATTTGTATATGCCTTTTAATTATTAAGACATCAGCCAGTTTCATTTGTATATCCGCTAGCATCTTTTTCCATCCACTTTCAGATCCATCTCAGTTTTGTCCAGTAAAATTTGTTTCTCTTTCACAATATTTTTTTTAGAGACAGTTCATCTATAATGGAAGAGAGTCTTAAAATTAACTTGTGGGTCCATTGTTCACAACTATCCTTCAATATCCCCAGTCTTATTTTGCTCCTTTGTGTACAGGTCTATACGATTTATGTCTATAATTGATCCTGGCAATTACAGTTGTAAGTTGTAATAGCCATAAGTGGATTTATTTTACCACCAACCAACCACAAAAAGTTGTTACTATATTTTTTTGTGTGTGGCAGTCATTAAGCAAATACAATGATTGTAAAGTGAGTATCATAGTTATTAAGAGAACCCATTATTGGCTATGTGTCAGTTTTTTACCAGAAACAAGAAATAAATATCAGTGTCAGCTGGTGCTCCATTCAAAATCCAAGAAAGAAATACTTAGACTCCTTTAATCAGAGAAAAGATATCTTTTACTGGAAATCAAGTGGTAGCAACAAAATAATTCTGAATCTGAGAAAATGGGCGCGTAAATCACATATACAAAGTAATGGCAACGTTCCCACCCCCAATAGTTCAATTGGCTCATCCAATTAAAAGTTGTGTATATCATCATGTGGGCATCTCCAGGTGGTGATGAGGCCTCTGTCCGTTGACCTTGACATAGTTTGATAAAGGGTTGCAGCTGCGCATAGCATAGGATAGAAACCTAAGCAAGAATGTAACCCCCCCCAGCTTATACAGTTCTGGTTTGTAACACCTCCAGCTCACTTCCCATAACCATATCCCCCTCCTCCCCCCATTACTTATGACAGCCAAAAGATGCAAAGCAAAGGGAGAAAATCTTGAAGGCTGACAATCAGTTTCTTGCCAAACCATCATAAATTATGACCCTGCGAGCATGGGATGGTGCAAACAATTATAAATGTGGGCTGGTTGCCAGGTGCCCATAATGTGATGCATGTGGGGGACTGAGTCATCAAAACCAGGTCATAAATAACTTTGAAGAATCCATTGTAATTTCAAACAGTCACCAAATGACCAGTGATAAGTTGAGGACTATCCTTTCTTCTCCTTTAATTGTAAACTTTAGCTCCTTCTGGTTCTTCTAGCACAGGGGTGTCAAACTTACATCATCACGGTGGCATCACATGATGTATAGCAGGGGTCCCCAACCACCGGGCCGAGGACCGGTACTGGTCCGTGGAACATTTCCTACCAGGCCGCTGGTTTGCTGGGCGCCGCCATCTTGTTTGACGAGAAAGTGCTTCCGGGTGAGCTTTTCCGGTTGGAAAGCGGTGTTTGGGTCCTGAAGGAATCCTTGCGCCTTAGTTTCATTGAAGGGGGGGGCTTTGAACGAAACTAAGGCGCGAGGATTCTTTCAGCACCCAAGGCAAGGCGAGCCGAGCGACCGTCCCGAAGCCGTCCCGAAGCAAAGCCCATCGACAAAGGTACAAAGGAGGAGTTGAAGGTGGTGGGGAGAAGCGGGGGACGGCTGGCTGGCCGGTCGCTCGGTTCACCTTGCCTTGTCATGCGTGCTGATGCCGGTACCGGGCCGCGGATCATTTTGTGATGCCGGTACCGGGCCGTGGCACAAAAAAGGGGGCCACTGACGTATAGGGACTTTTCCCCCCTTCACTGAACCAGGCGTGGGTGTGGCCAGCATGTGAAGCATTCGGCCCACGGGCCAGGAATTTAACAGCCCTGCTCTAGTGCCCAACTTACAAAATCCCATCATGATTTTTTTTAAGAATTCAAAGAATATTTTTCTATGTGAAAGATTCTTACAATTAAGTTCCAATCACCACCACCACCACCGCCGCCACCATCACCAGAACAACAACAAGAAGAATTTTATCTTAAGTTATTATTCTTTTGCTCTGGATTGAAAAAGACTCACTCTAATAGGTGTTGTTGTTTTTTTTGCCAGAAACCAGAATTAAGCACCAAAACCCAGCAAAACACTACTGAAAATCACTACAATATGATCATTAAACACTGGAAACAGGCATAAATGCAACCTGGTTGCCAAGTACCGAAAATGTCCATACATATGAGAACAGGATGGCACAGCTGTCAGAATTCTGGAATCATTTTGTAATAACTTTTTGGGTGTCCATTGTAACTTTGAATATTCATTAAACAGCCCATTGTTGAGGACTATCTATAACCCATAATGGACTTTTGCTGATCAGGACTGAATGATAAAGTTTTATGGATTTGTTTGTATATAAGAGACGAAATATGGGAGAAAGAGAAAGTGTTTAAGAGAAAGTGATAAATTACTAACATTTTTATTTTTATTTCATTTTTTAATTTTTCTTTCTTTTCTATTTTCTGCACTTTTTTCTTAGTTTGTATTGTTTTTATCTTTTTAATTGTAATATTTAAGAAAATTAATAAAATTATGTGGGACATATAGCAATTATTTGAAATATTTATTTAATTATTCTTTTTAAAACCTCAAAGCATGTCAGAGTTATGCAAAGACTACCTTTTTAAAAAGAAACCTCTTTGAAATTGCATTCTCCCTATATATTTCTATTGCTTTTTTATTGTTATAAAATGAACATATAAAATTTGTAAAAATAAAATTGTTAAAACTACAAATATGTCTTCTCTATTTATATGAATATAACCTTATGAATTTGGAAAAAATCAAATATTTTAGTGTAATGTTAATCTCAAATAATATGTGTACATCTAAAGGGAATCTTTTAAAGCATTATTAATATACCAAATACATAGTGACTGAAGTTTGCCAAATGTATACTTCACTGTAAGATTATTTTGCCTCAAGCAAAACAAATATCACACTTCATAAAACACATAGGTAGTCACATAATCTGGAAGTTGTAAAGTTCAGATATCACAATCCCTTGGTGGAAGAATGAAAATAGGGTAATTCCATTTCCAAATGAAACAAAAAGGACAATTCGAAGTGCTCCGGTCTTAATCACAATTTCTCTATTATCAGTCATTTAATCATTCAAACAGTGTTGCCCTTTCATTGCCCTGAGGAAACTACCCTTCCTTCTTGTGTCATTGACTCATCCAATTAAAGGGACAGGTAATAATAACCAATTTACCATTCTCTGGAATTAGATAGCATTTATTAAGTAATGCTGCGCCCACAGCAATGATGAAGAATTAGTATTGCAGAAACACTGAGACTCTTTCAAGGTTGTTTATTCTGTCTACAACGTTAGATCATTCTTGGAATTTTTGCCCTACCTCTTTGTCAAATATGCTGCCTCAAAGAGTGGCATCCATCTTGAAAGGCATCAGTCTTATACTGAACGAAATCGAGGCAGAATCGTTTTTGAGACCCTTTCTCACCTTTTCCTCTTTCTCAAGATCAAGTAATCTGTGCTAAAAATCCCCATGTTCAGTGGTGGGATTCAAACTTATTTTACTACCAGTTCTGTGAGCTTGCCTTGGTGGGCATGGCAGGGGAAGGAAAATCTCCAATCAGAGATGGTATTTGCTGGTTCTGTGAACTATTCAAAATTTCCGCTACCAGTTCTCCAGAACTGGTCAGAACCTGCTGAATACCACCTCTACTGATGTTCCTTCCTCATGTCCAAGGTCAGGTCATTCCTTCACAATCAGTACATGGAGCCTAAGCTCGTTCTGGTTTTAATATGCATTATGTGCATGTAAAAAATTAGGAAGAACTTTGAACACATGCTTATGGCCACTATATTGACTGTTCTGGCGCATGCTTACACTGTTCTGGCGCATGCACACACACACACACACACACACACACACACACACACACACACACACAGTGTAGTTTCCTATTCAGAGCATTTAAAAGGAAGCAAAGTAAGAATATGAATTCCAATAGTGAATATCTTTCTTTCAAAATAAGTATACAGTCTCAGATAAATCATTTTTGCTTCTCGTAAATCATTGTCCCTATTTTATTTTGTGGGATGACTTCCTCTTGTTTTGTTAGCATCCTTCAGGATCTGGACTTTTCATCTTTGGTCCTGGAAGCAGGAAGAAGCAAAATGTATTTGTGCATGCAACTGCTCCTTTTAAAAATAAGAATTTTCATAAGTCTAAATAGGGGAGGTCAAAAGGTAATAAGCCAGACTACACACTAGGTAATCCTTGATTTATGACTGGCTGCTTAGTGACCATTCAAACTTATGACTGGCCTACCTTGGGGCTACTTAACACCTGTATTCAAAGTGACCTCTGTGGTCACATAGCCTAACTTTGAGCACTGGGAAACATGGCTAAACTTAAGGCCATTAGTAGCATCTCACTGTGTTTTAAAAGGGTTTTGTCAAAAATGGTATTTATTTACCGTTTTTTGGCAAAATCGCACTCATAGCAAGCCATCTATTTGTATAATGACCACAATAGTCATTTTATGACTATGATCTTTGCTTAAAAACTGTTGCAAAAAAAGATCTAAAATCATGTCAGCCACATGGCCAACCTATTTTACAACTATCACAACTTAGGATGGTGATCGGCAAGCTCCATTCCAGTCATAAGTAGGGGAGTACCTGTATTCTTGCATGGTTTGTGTAGTTGGGTATAAGAACAATAGTTATCCAAAGTGGAATGCCAAATCAATTATGAATAACACTGAAAGAATCCAATGTATTCTCTGGCACCGCGGGAATAGTTGTTTTTAATTCCAGAGAAATCCATTAGATAATATAAAAAGAACAAGTGATTGTTAAACACTTGGAAATTCTGAAATGAATTAGGACTTTTATGGTAGGCAACATTTGGTCTCCCTCAAAGTCCATTTGCACAACAATTACACACACTTTCATTTTCAATCATGTATTGAAAATGAAAGTATTGTATATCAATGGAAAACCTTTGCATATCATTGTTCTTCTGCTTACATTTACATGACATAGCTAAAAAGCCAGCAGTGAGATTTTGCTGATAACATTTGCTGATCACAATTGTTCCCATCAGATGTGTAAAATATAGGGGGACTAAGATTGTTGGTAGTCCTTGATGCTTGAGTAATTCACATTCAATCTTTAAAACAAACATAAGGCAGATGTGTCCAGGTAATATAACTCCGCTCACAGAGATTCAGAACCTTAAGAAAATGCATGTATACATAGATATGTGTACAAAAATATAGTGTAGAAACAATATAATTTCTTTGATTATTGCAGATGTTTAAAAATGTGTTAACATTGAGAATAAGTGGAACCTGTTGTGGCCCCTATTCCCGAGCCTATGCTGTCAGAGGAAGAGGACCTGGAAGATGAGGAGGAGGAACTGGGAATGCCTTCCTCCCCAGGACCTTCCTCTCTGGCAATGCCTTCCTCCCCAGGACCTTCCTCCCTGGTAATGCCTCAGGTTCCCTCAGACAACCGAGAGGAACAGCCTGAGATTAATCAGGAGGAAGGCATATTGGAGCAGCCCCTGACAGGGAGTAAAGAGGAAGAGTGTTGGCTTGATCCTAAGCAGTGTCGTAGGGAGAAACGTGAGCAGCAACGTAGGAGGCGTGGGAGGGTCAGAGAGTGAGTTGAGTCATTGAGCCGCACCCCACAGGGGATAAACGTGGGTGTGTTTTCTCCTTAAACTTTGTACGGGACAAAGTTTAACCTTAAGATTTTCTTTGTGGACTGCCTTGTGATTTTCTGTGAGTAAAATTTTATTTGCTATCAGTTCGGACTTGGCAGGCAGGATGTGGTGGAATACCAAGAATATTATCAGTTCCAAAGAATTAACTCTGTGAAGTCCAAGCCAGCTTGTCTGCCTGTGTTTGTGTGTGTGTGTACTCTTTCATCTTTTCGGAAAGAGGAAAGGCGAGACAGAACAGGAACCATTCAGTATGTTTCAAGAAGCAACTTCTGGATTTAGATTTATCTTTTTTTATGCTAATAGATTCACAAATGTCCTACCATAAAGGACATTTAAAAAAATAGACCTAAGACAAAGTGAAGCCCACAGATTCATCCAGATTTGAGTTTTTAACACACTCTCTCTCTTTTAAAAACTTTCTCGGCATTCAGCCAGTATCTGTAGTTTTTATCAACCTTTCAAGATATACTGGGTCTAGGAAACTAAAGTGACACCATTTAATACTGATTTTATTATATGTTTATAGTAATCTCATCTTGCAAGCCTGATCTTACCTTACTTTTGAGAGAACCAGGGAGGGTCTTGTCTGAGGCTCAGGTTACAGTTCTGTCCAAAAATCAGATTAAAACCAGTTTTAATCTGATTTTTGTCCAGGCTGTGGCTCTTCTTCCCGCTCAAGGTTATTCCAGCAACCCATTACAGTTATTGAATTAGGATTACCACATTTTTCTTCCAGTCTCTTTACATTTAACAGATATTGTATCATACAATACAATGTAAGAGGTTTTGTCAAAAAAAAAACAACTCTGTGAAGATCCTAATGTGATTCTAGTTAGCACCCCATTTTGACTTAGAGAGACACCGAATCCCTTTGAAGTGATACTTTCAGCCCAATGTCAATTTTCTCAGCAGCCACTTGCTCACAAATTTCCTTCTAGCAATAAATCTATATAATCTATGTAATCTATAAATTACATGTATATTGAAAAAGCACATTCCTATTCTATCAGAATTTCCCTATTTAATGAGTTTAATGGAAACAACAACAAAAATCCCAAGTCCTATTTAGTTAGGAGATTTATATTTGTAAAATTGAAATTGAAAGAATCAAGAAAAGGAAGATTCTTCTGAGTTTGAAAGATCATTTTCATTTGTGAAATTGTGTTGAATAATTAGCCAATGAGCATGGAGTGCCTTAGTAACAATTTCTTGAATTACACAGAACAGTCTGAATAAAGATACTTGAAAGGATGGGTCAATCAGGTCAGATAGCTGAGTAGTGCCATATTAAAATGTTTATTGTGTTGCATGACTATTTGGATTTTTATCAGGACCTTGTGCACTACTTAATATACAGCAATCTTTTACACCATAAACTGGCCCAACTTTCTTGCTTTGTTTCTTGCCCAATTCAGACGGGGACAACATCATCTTTAATGATGAAGTTGTTAAGTTTATAGAATCAGAAATTTAACATAGAATTTTAGATGAAGTGATATATCCATTTCAGAACAAATGATAACATCAAACACAGAAATAAATCACTGTGGTTTCAAACCTAAATTGTAAAGTTATTATTTGAAGATGTTTTTTAAATCATGTTTCTCTTTTTCACTCCCAGGTCTCTTTGTTTTCATTATTATCATTACTCTTGAGCTTATCTTAAGTTGTTAACACAGTTGTGTTTCTTTTTCTTTTGTTAATTAGCTGATGTAAAGCAATAATAATTTTCTCTCATTCATCAGAGAAACACAATTTTTATTGTTACGCCAGAAACTTCACTAGAGTTAAGGAATCTTAAGTTGCTGGTCTGCCTTTTCCCCTGAACAGCTAGTTCTTGTCCATTCACTCATTCAACCTTTTTTTCTTTTCTCTTTTTGCTACTTTCTCCCAAGCATTGCAAAGCATAATATGACATTGGTGCCTAAGTTATATGTAGCCTATGTAGCATAGAAATTGTCACTAGGATATATTGTCCAACTGTTTTATCTTTGGGGGCGCTTGTAATGAGTAAGTAAGCAAAATGATTTATGCAATTGTTGATCAGAAAGGGGAACCTATGAACAGAAGTCCCGCTATATTTCAGGTTCAGTTTCGGGCCTGTCCAAAGGGAGAAGAACTCTGGTCTTCTTATGTCCCTCAGAAAGCTGCAATTTATAAGCCATGGCTTAGGCAGCAACAGGCGTAAAATATACTGTAAATCAGGGGTCTCCAACTTGGTCACTTTTAAGATTTGTGGACTTCAACTCCCAGAGTTCCTCAGCCAGAAATTATTTTTCAGAAAACCAATGTTGGTGGAATGATATGAAGTATATTTGCTGTTTGTTAATGTTTCACTTTGCCAGCAGAGGGCTATATCTTTTAATAAGAAGTGAAAGGAAATGGGGGGGGAAAGCATGCTTTCTTTTAATCACTTTACTTTTTAATTACTTTGTACACTAGTTTTCCTCAATCTCACAAGTACCAGAACCACATGCAGCAATTACACTAACAATTCTGAGAGAGGAATCTATGAAGTGAAATTTAGACTTCGTTATGCTTTGAGCAGGTTTGGAAGTTGGCTGAATGAGTTTTTCTCTCTCTTTCATTCCAACACACCTCACAAGCTTGTTATTGTGGGGAAAATACAATGCAGAAGCATTATGTACACCACCTTGAATTGTAGAAAACGAATTGGGATAGTAGATAAATAAATAAATAAATAACATAATATTTCAGTCTGATTGATTTAAAATCTTACGGATTTCAATGAGATTCAGCTGTAGAGTTTAAATAGAAATAGAAATATTATTTAATCACTAATTATATTAATACTTATTGTATTGATGTTTATTTTAATAAATAAATTTAATCAATGTGTATATGTGTATATATATATAAAAAATATTTAACTAATTAATAAACTAATTATTACTTAATATTTATAGTAATAAATATTGATACAAACATTTTCACATGTGATATCATTTTAATTTTATTGCAGTGCAATCTTTCTATTCTTCCTAATCCCTAAGACATTTTAGAAATAATCATACCAGAAGAACATTTCTCTCACCATGGAGGAAAAGTATACAACCCCTGGAACGCTCTACCCGACTCCGTTGTTGCAGCCTCAACCCCTCATAGCTTCAACCTCAAACTATCTACCATGGACCTCCTCACCCCATTCCTAAGTGTTCCTTAAAGGGCCATGCATATGTGCACCAGCATGCCTACCAGCCCTGTCTTATTGGCGCTTTGTTTCTTGTCCCTTTGTTCTTGTTTATGTTCATACTTATACTTGTTATCTTGTACATGTTTGACAAACAAATAATTTAAATTAATAAATAAATACACAAATAAACTAAGCAGTAAATTGTAGTTTATTTGATCTTTTAGACCACAAACAAGCAAGCTTCATTTTAGGTTAGCATGTTACACAAATATAACCTACAATTTTCATTCATTTCTTTTGGAGTTAAAACAGGCTTAATGGGAAAATAAGCTTGGTATGCTGACATGCTCTTTGACAAGTAGGTGGTGCTATTGTATTTGATTATCAAACTGTCAGGAAAGAATCCGAAAATGTTCACCATTACAGCAGACAATGCCTGTGTGTGCTTACTACAATAATTTCTGACAGAAATGCAATGTGAGTTATTAATGAAGGCCAATCTATGCAGCCTGGGAAGTAATTGTCCCAGTTGATGCTCTGTGTGACAAGTCTCCTTCCTTCATCCTTCAAAGACCATGAATAATAAGATAATAAGCAAACACCCCTGTGCCAATTTTTGGTGAGAGCTCTTGAAATCATAAATGGAGTTCTTAGAACACCATTATCACATTATTTGCTATCTTTCTATCTTCTATGATGGCTATAAAGACAGGGAAAGCTTCTACAAACTGGCTATGCAGGCAGGAATAAATGATGGAGAAAATGTACAGCTTGTTTTTTTAAAAAATAATATTCAATATGAGTGCCATAAATTGGTTGGCCAGCTTAACAATAAAACAAGTCTGAGGAAAAGATCTAAGTGGTACCTAAGGGATTCTGAGCGACTCCAATATTAGAAGTATAACCTGCTTAAGTTGTATTTTTTAGTGTGAAAGTGGGAGTAAATTCTTTACAATTTTCTTGTCTGCAAGTTTTGGGAAACAAAGATATATATATATATATATATATAGATAGATAGATAGATAGATAGATAGATAGATAGATAGATAGATATTCAAGTCTTGGCGTGTTCGGGTCTTTTCCCATGTAAGATTGAGAGTATCTTGGCGACATTTTGACGAGGTCCCACTCGCCATCTTCAGGCTGGTGCTTTCGGCTTCGTGCTTGTGCAAGGAAAGCGTGATCTGAGCTGCTGTCTCTCTATAAATACTGGTGGGGAGGTTGGCTGGGTTGTCATTTCTTGATTGGTTGATGGAATTGATGTTTGCAGATTGGCTGGCTTTTTCGTAAGAACATGTGTGGCTGAGGTATTGGCTGTGTGTCTATCAGCCTCCTGTGTTGTAACGACCTGGGTAATGGGCTGTGTGATGACCTTCTGAGTTCTATTGTTTTGACATCCTGGGTCTTGTGCTGTAATCTCCTGAGTTGTAATGACCTGGGTCATGGGCTGTGTGATGACCTTCTGAGTTCTATTGTTGTGACATCCTGTGTCTTGTGCTGTAATCTCCTGGGTCATTGGCTGTGTTGTAACATACTGAGGTTTTGTGGTGTAGCCTCCTGAGTTCTGTGATGTGATATCCTGAGAGGGTGGCTGTGATGTGACATTCCGGGTTTTGGTTTGGCTCCAAGTTTGAGGCCTGGCTATGTGTTCATGGCGTGTGTCCATTTGCTTGGTTTGGGGGTCAGGGTATGTGGCACCTGGTGATGCAGCCATGGTCTGGTTTCTGGACGGTGGTTGCCTTACATCTATGGGGTGGGTTTGGGTTTGAGTCTGGTGAGGGAGATTGGTGGTGGCGTCATGTGTTGTTTTGGGTCTGTGAAAATCTATGAAAACAAATATTTCCAGAAACATACTACAATAGTAGTAAAACTTCATAGTGTGATATTAGTAGTAAAACTTCACACACACACACACACACACACACACACACATATATATATATACACATATCTCACACTATGAAGTTTTACTACCATTGTAGTATATTTCTGGAAAGTTTTCACAGAAGTAAGCTTTCCTTCAATTCTACTTGTAATTTCTATAACCATCCGTCATTTTAACCACTCTACTACTAAACAACTAATTCCCACAACAATTTCTTATGCCTTAGGATATCTAACCATGTCGTAGGGCTGAATTACTACTATCCTTCTCATCTCATTCTTTCCTATTACCTGATCCTTTAGTCTTTTTTGGCTATCGCTTTGTTGTTCATATCTTATGATGTATGTTGTTTGCTTTTATTTGGTATTTTATGACTATCACTTTATGTTTGTATCTTAAGATTTATAATGATTATATTTTATTATTATGATCATGATTTATCACTTGTTACTTGTATGTACACTGAGAGCATATGCACCAGGGACAAATTCCTTGTGTGTCCAATCACACTTGGACAATAAAGAATTCTATTCTATTCAGAGCTGTGGTGGTGCAGTAATTAGACTGCAGTATTGCAGTCTAATCCTGCTGACTGCAAGCATTTGGGGAGTTTGATTCTCACCAGCTCAAGTTTACTCTGTCTTCCATCCATTTGATAAATTGAGAATCCAGATTTTGGGGGGCAATATAATGATTCTGTAAACCACTTAGAGAGGGCTGTAAACCATTGTAAAGCGGTATATAAGTCTAACTACTATTGCTATAGTGCTATTCTATAAACTCAAGAAGAAGCACCTTAAATCTTTTCTTCCTGGTTATCTGGGCTCTTCAGCTTTCAGATGGACTGGGCATTACAAAGTGTCTAAACATTTATTTTATCACTGTTTTCACTCGTTCCAATACCACCCAATCTAAAGGAATTCAGTACACAACTCCAGATATTGTGTAAAGTTTAAGAAATATTTCCTCTCAATATTAGTGGTATTGGAATGAACCCGAGCTAGTCCATCTTATTCACTCTGTCTATGTTTTTCTTCGATATAACTATTATTAGAATGAACATCTAAATAACACAGATTTTGACACTTAGCAGAAGAAGCTAAAGAGGCTCTCCACAAACACTTCAGTTATAGGAAGTATTAGTCTAGCTGGCAGTTTGTTCTGAAGGATTTTGTAGCTGGGTCCATTACTGGAACAAGGAAAGGTAACATGGTATTTTTCTTAAGCTGTACTTAAGGTGAAGGTCTGGAGATAAAAACTTCATCATTAGCATATTAAAAAGCACACCCAAATGTAGAGAGGTTAACTAATTAAGTGCACCTCCATGCTTATTATGGGACAATATCCTAAACTGCAGATACCATCAATAAATCAGAAACAAACAATAAAATGTCAGGAAATACAAAGGTGGTTTTATAGTATAAAAATAACTTATTGAATGTCAGCAGGCATGCTTGATTTGACCTTGACCTTGACCTTGTGAATCTTTACTTCTGCGCAGCAATAAAGTGTTGAATCCTATTTTCCTCTCTCTCATATAGTGATGGGTAAAATGAACCCAGTCTTGAGCTTGGTCAACACTTCTATGGTTAATGTACATAATACATTTTGATTTTTTAGTTTCACCAAAACAAATCTTGCTTTGCCATATCATACAATTTTTTTTATATATTTCTGCCATCTATAAATGCTATTGAAGCAACATTTACCAATTTCTACTTGGGAAATGCACATTCTCCTTGATCTTATGGAACATTGGCCCACAAATTGATCGGTTTTTTTAAAAATAGTATTGCCATTTTATGCAGGTGGCTATCTGAGTATAAAAGTATGTTGCTATTGCCTTCCGGTGTGGTTTCCTTCCTTCCTTCCTTTCTTTATTTCTTCTTTTCTTTCTAAAACCCTATATGTAAGGTGACAGATCACATAAACCACTTGATCATGTTCACTCAACAATGTTATCCAACAATAGCAGATTTTTTGGGATGAAAATTGGAAATTACAATGAATAGAATGTGGACTTAATGTCTGAAAACTCCTGAAATATGCAATACTACCGATGACGTGGGATTTAGTCTTTAAATACAGGACTTATATACCTGCACTTAACAACTGAGAGCCGATGTGGTGCTTTGGTTAAGGGTAATGGATTAGAAACAAGTTCTAATCTACTCTCAGCCACAAAACATCCCTGTATGTATAAACCAGTTTCTCACTCTGTCCAGTCTACCTTGCAGGTCTGTTGTGGAGAAAAATAGAAGGACGAATGCCACCTTAAATGCCTGGGGTTGGTTCATGTTATTTAGGAGCTGAGGGCAGCCATTTTGAAAGCTTAGGCCAGGTGATCCATGGTTGGTTGATCTTCCAAATTTGTTAGGAAATTCAAAACAGCACCTTCTTGTCTCACTTTTTCCTCTTCAAATATTTAAGCTTTTTACTTAGAATTTTCAACCCTGAACACTTTTTTCCTTTTCTCTAATATTTTCACTCTCTTTACACAGTAATTAATTGTAATTACATTAGCAACAATTCTGCAAAGTTATATTTAACTCTGGAGCAGGTGTGCTGGCTCATGAAATGTGCTGTTACTTTTGTTGTTGTTGTCGTTTCTGTGTGTTTTGGAAGTCTTTTAAGTTTGTTGGCTCCTAAGTGAGTGCCTAGTGAGCCTTAAGTTTAGAGCCAGCCTTGGCTGGGGATAAACTTTTCTAGTTTTCCCAAGTGACTGGGAAAATATTAAAACTCTGGACTGAAAAAAAAGCAATGGTGAGAAACAACTATCTATTCAGAAATGTCATAGGAGAGGAGAGGAGAAAGGGAGGAGAGGGAAGGAAAGGGAGAGAAGGAAGGAAGGAAGGAAGGAAGGAAGGAAGGAAGGAAGGAAGGAAGGAAGGAAGGAAGGAAGGAAGGAAGGAAGGAAGGAAGGAAGTGTCAGGGTTCCAGGTAACAACTTCCAAAGCAAAGGACTCTGATCCCATCACTACCTCAAAGATCCATTTTATTAGATATGTCATATTGGCACATCTGGGGAAATCCCAAATCTGAGAGCTCTGGGCTTTCCCCACCCAAAAGAAAATCAAACTCCATCCCCTGCACCCACAAGTCCATCACATGCTCCAATCATTTCTCAATCCCAACTGGAGACTACTCCCAATCACTCCCCTGCAGGTGCAGGGAAATTGTCCTTGACTCCCAGAGAAAGGAATGTTGTTATGGCTAATCTTCCACCGCTCCTTGTAATTCCCCTTCCCAATTTCCAAAGCACTAAATGTGGCAGCCCAGAAGCCTCAGTAAAAAATGGCTTCCAAACTGACAGACAGACAGACAGACAGACAGACAGAAAGAAAGAAAGAAAGAAAGAAAGAAAGAAAGAAAGAAAGAGTAAAGAAAAGGAAGGAAGGAAAGAAGGAAGGAAAAAAGGAAAGAAAGAGGTATGGTAGCTTGCAGACCAGACTAAATGACTTGCACACTGGTTCTGAAGTGGCTCAATTTGAACAGGATTCTCTTAAACTTGTTTAGTGTCAAGTTTCACAAACATAGGACAAAGAGCAGCTTGAAATATAATGTCCTTGTCTTTTGAAATCTTCCTTGGAACTATTGCAACATGCGTGAAAATCTGTCGTGAAAAACTGTCATGAAAAACTCGAGGCAGTCGAGTTGTTTGATCATGAACAACTGAATCATGATGATATTTATTGGAGTTTAGTCTTGCATTTATACACATTTTTAGTTATCCTCCATCACTGGTTAACTTTGGTTACTGCTTAACTTTCGTTACTGTTTAGCACAGTAATCCATACAATTAATTATCTCTAGTTAAACTCTAACATATGTTTACTTCCTCTCTCTAATCCTCCTTTAGATCAGTGACTTTGTTTACCTGAGTTGTATTTGCTTGGAAACATTCTTTATCTGAAGTTTGCCATCCGGAACATTCCTGCAATTACAACTCTACATATCCTCGTTTTTTATTTTAAATGGAGGATTCAAAGATTTATGAATGTATTGCAATTGTAGAGGATTAAGAGAGGGGGAAGCAGGATGAAACAATGTGAATAAATTTGGAATACATTGAATAAAACAACAGGTTGCAATTAGTACAATAATAATAATTATAGCATAAAAGAAAAACTGTCTGAGCCAAGACCAATCAGGGAGCCAATTGGTTAGCCACTCAAAAGGTGAGTAATGAGCATGGATATTATTTTGAATGTATGATTGTAAATTGGCAAGCTCATCCTCAATAGTTTTATTCAAAGAATGAAAATGCACAGCACATCCACAGTGTCCAACTAACGTACAGAACCCTCCCTGATGGGCTAAAAGGTAGTCTATGGCAAAATGCTGCTGTAATACATCTTGATTTAAGTCTTCTATTTCATGCTGCAAATCACAAATAATAGCAGCGGTAGCATTGATGGATTTTTCAAGTCTGCAGGTGAGACCAAGAATAGATTGTCTGTTTTCTTGAGCAATTATGCCAGGATAAGAGCCTATAGTAAGGACTCCTGTAATGGCCCCTGCCAATGCACAACCAAATGTAGAACCAGAAGACAATTGTGTGTCAATAATGACTTCATCATTACATGTAGGCCCCAGAGAGGAATGCCGCTGTCGAGTTGATGGGAGTGTACCTATTTGAACAGGTAGAGTAAAATAACCTATAGTTGCACATTGATAATTCTGAGGATAAACATTAGTAGCATATTTATCAAAAAAGAACCACATATTAGGATCCTTAAGCTGCCAACCAGCGCATATCGATCCTGTATTATTGATCAGAGGCATTAAAAATAGGAAAATTGACAGGATACATATCAGGAGCTATATTAATTTCACGCAAAGAAGAATTAAAGGTACCTGACAACCAATAGTAGTCAGAACAATAACTATAATTCCCTAGCTTTTTTAATATGTGCTGAGCAGCATCATAATCAGACCAATTATGAAGCCAAGTGTGTTTAGCATGACAACAAAAACACAGACCCCTTGTAAATTGACTAACTTTCAAGTAACGCCAACGGACAGAATTCAATTGCGTAGGGGGTATAGAAAATAGCCAGGAGTGTGAATGAATGTCAATAGACGTATGAAGATAACAGTATGGCTTAAAGGTTGAAAATTGAGTTACATCCATTTGCCAAATTTGATTAGCTTGGGTTCCTCGTGGATTGACACCCACTGGAAAGAGAACTGCCAGTTGCCGACAAGCTGGACAAGCACGGACAATATGCCGGGCTTGAGATAATGAAATTTTAAATTGCTTTGCAAGCGATTTGGCATTTTGATGAAAATAAGAATGATTAAACAAAGACGCAACATCCTTTAAGGATTCATCTGCCTTCCAATTTCCTTTAGTCAAGGCATTAGTAAAGGGAGTATGACTTCGAATGTGTTCTACATACAAAGAATACAAGCAAGTTTCCAAACTATTCTTTAAAGATAAAAACAAGGATAACAAATTCTTATCCAAAGAGAGAGCACAATAAGAAAAGGGAAGAGATTGCATAGCTAAATACACATATTCAGTATCAACGGTCAAGTTAATAGGTTGGTCATTGAACAATCGTAAAGCCAAAATCACAGCAGCCAGCTCAGCACGTTGAGCTGAAGTCTGCGTGGCAGTAAATTTAGAATACCATTGTTATTGAATCTGCCAGACAACCACACCCCTTGTAGGTGATCCATCAGTAAAGACTGTAAGAGCTTTAGAAATAGGATTTCACACAAAAATGGAAGAAAAGGCCGGATTTAAAGTAGTAGTAACCACTATTCTAGGATCCTTGGGTAAAGAATACAACAAGTTTCCCACATATTGAGAAAAGGCTATCTGATATGATTCTGAAATCATCATCAAATGCTCACGTTCAACTTTTGTACGAGTGAAAGCTATGCTAATGAGATCCTGTCCTGTAAGATGTAAGGCTCGTTTACGACCTTTAATAATCAAATCCTCTAATCCTGATTGATACGGATAAATGTTTCTAGGCGGAGTAGCTGACAAATTAATCAATTCATGAATGTTGACCGCTTGCAGGGACGCATTAGAATAAAGACATCCCGTGGGTAAGGGTGTAGTGGGAAGAATAGCTAAGCAAAGTCCAATTGTTAAGGATGTTATCCTGTCCACATATCAATGCTTAAACTTATTCAATATTTCTTGAAGGCATGTTCTTTGAGGATCAGTTAATACAACTAGATCTCCTGGTGATTGTGCTCCCTTCAAAGACTGAAATAAGGGCAACATATCACCAGTTGTAATGTAGAAGAATGGGCGTGCCCAATTAATAATGCCAAGTAATTTTTGCCATTGTACTAATGTATATGATTTCTGTACTTGTAATTCAGGAAGAATTGGAATGGAGGAATTGTACAACATTCTATGTTTCCCATTTTTCTTTTTTATAACAAAAACAGGAGTATTCCAAGGACTAGTAGAAGGTTCTATATGACCAGCAGCCAATTGTTCTTGAACCAATTGTGGTAAAGCAGCGAGTTTTTCCTTTGATAAAGGCCATTGTTCCACCCAAACCGGCGTAGAACAGAGCCATTTAAGAGGAAGAGCCATCATCAAGAATCAAATGGGCATTAAGAAGAGAAAGGATATCACGGCCCCAAATATTAGTATGAATATCTAGAATGTATGGTTGTAGGAAAAAGGACTTACTAGCAGATGTTGTAACATTAATTTCTTGAACACTCTGCCAAGCAGCTGTAGAACCTCCTATTCCACACAATGAAGAAACTGTCGTTTTTGGCCACTGTAAAGAGGAGATGACAATAACATCGGCTCCAATATCCAATAACCCTTGAAATGGTTGCTTATTAAGGAAGAGCGTTAACAAAGGATGAGAGGAGTTCAGCTGATGAAGTAAGCCTACAGATAAAGAAGTTGATCCAAATCCTGCATCCCCACGATTACCTATACCAGGAGATGGATTTTCATATGGAAGAAGAAGCAATTGAGCAACAGAAGAATTACAAGGAAGAACTTGAGGAAGATTCACCCAAATCTGAATCATGAGGATACCAGTGTAATCTGAATCTATTACCCCAGGCACAACAAAACAGCCCTTTTTGTGTGCAGAAGAATGAGGCAACATCAAGCCAACTAATCCCGAAGGAAGAGGACCTTTAAATTGAGATGGAACTATTTTAACTTCCATGGGAAATTTAAACTCAATTTCCTCTTGAGTGATTAAATCGATCCCAGCACTACCGGCTGTGGCTGGGGAGGAGTGAGAGAGACTGCTGGAGGAGTCAGAGTGATGGGAAAGGCACGCTTTGGATTCTGGGTGGGTGCCACACCCATTGGCAAGTTTCCCGACCGAAACCGATATTGATTGGCCCAATAAAATTCCTTTTTACAAATAGGGCGCTTTTTAGAAGGACGATTCTGAGGCATAGAAGGTGTAGAACGACAGTCCTTCTGAAAGTGGCCAGGCTTCTTACACTTAAAACAGTTACCAATTGGTCGCTGTCCTTTCTGAATAGCAGCTGCTAACACATGCATTTTATAAGTTTGTGATCCAATATCCTGGCAGACTCGCAGCATATCTGCCAGAGTGTAATGAGCAGTAGCCTTTAATGGCTGTAAAGCTCTTTTACAATCTGCATTAGCATTTTCAATAGCTAACTGGCGAAGAAGTTCACCAGCAGCTTCCTGATTATCAAACTGCTGTCTAATTGCTTTGGACAGACGCTCAACAAAGTCAGCATAAGGCTCATTGGCACTCTGTCGAATGTTTGAAAAATTTGCTCTAGGTTCTCCAGCTTGGGGTACCTTAAGAAAAGCATGAAAGGCACATTCAGAAACAATAGTTAACATAGCTGGAGGAAGAACAACTTGAGTAGGAATTGTACCAAATGGTCCAGAACCAAATAGCTGCTCAACTGTATATGCTCCTCCCCCTCCTAAAGCAGCAGCTTGAGCATGTCTCATATATTCACTCTCCCAAACCACATATTGCATGGATGTTAAAATCATGCGAAATATTTGCTTCCAATCTTCAGGGATCATTGTATAACCATTTTTATTCCTTCTACAAGTCCTCTTGTAAAATTACCACTAATCCCATAGTCTGTAACTGCCCTTTTTAACTCCTTTAAGATCTGATAAGGCAGACCCTCCCATTCTGCTACTTGCAGTCCAAGCTGTGGCCCCTGACCAGGACGATATTGTACTGGACAAACAGACAGTAATTCTGCAAGTTCTGTTCCTGAGACAGAGGCATCCCTTTTACAAGTCTCTACCATTTTCTGAAAAGAAGACTGAACAATAGAGTCAGGAGGCTTTTGCCCTGTATCTGCAGGAGCTGAGGGAATTGAAGACATATATTCAGGTGAAGAAGGGGGACAAATGACAGCATTAGTATAACGTGAAGGTGGAAGTGTTAAAAGAGAAAGTTCATTGTGACCAAATTTTTCAATTGCATGCCTACATAAATGCCACACATGCAAAACTATTTTTGCTTGAGGTTCAGTATGCAATGTTTTCCCAATACGTTCCCAATCAGTTAATTTTAAAGACCCCTTTTCTGGGTACCATAGGCACTGAGCTGCAATCTCCTGGACCAGCCTTAAGAGATTTCTCTGTGGTACCTCGGTATTATTTTTCTTCAACAAATAGCCTAATTCATCTACATGCTTCCTTTGTTCCTCAGAAAGCAAAGACCCCATACTTACAGAAACCAAAAGGTTGAAGAAACCACAAAGGGTTGAAGGTGCACCAAATCCTTGCCGGACGAAGTAAGAGGGTCCCTGTTCAGGCGCCACTTGTTGTAATGACGAGGCAGTCGAGTTGTTTGATCATGAACAACTGAATCATGATGATCTTTATTGGAGTCTAGTCTTGCATTTATACACATTTTTAGTTATCCTCCATCACTGGTTAACTTTGGTTATTGCTTAACTTTCGTTACTGTTTAGCACAGTAATCCATACAATTAATTATCTCTAGTTAAACTCTAACATATGTTTACTTCCTCTCTCTAATCCTCCTTTAGATCAGTGACTTTGTTTACCTGAGTTGTATTTGCTTGGAAACATTCTTTATCTGAGGTTTGCCATCCGAGATTGGAACATTCCTGCAATTACAACTCTACACTGTCTGGAGCAAAAGTATAGAGGGATAGACTTGTGCTAAGGTTCAGCAGTTGGAGAATTATAATTCCCAGAGCTCCTAGTAATAATGGCAAGACTGGCATACAATGTTCAAATCAGTTTACATTGACAGGGTAGAGATGATGTTGTAATGCAGCATACTATTCCTATTTCAAGATGAACAGATAAGTAGTTCAGCACTTGCGAAGGCACTAAACAAAAGACAGGAGTCACATGGGGCTTTTACATGGATAACTCCTCTCTTTTATGCTTTTCTTTCTGTGCTGTGATAGCCAGGAATATTTAATGAAGTTTGAAAAACTCATTAATAAATGTTCATGGGTTAAATATTCAAACAAACGATTACTTACATTTCACAATTTCAAACTACACTTGAGAACCGGAAAATTATGGCAAACTGAAATAACAATGGTAGCTCAAGCATGGATTTCTTTGAAATTGTATGACTGTTGGAAAAATCAGAGTGTTCCATGAATAATAATTTCGGATATCTGGTAAACTTGAGGGCAATTTTCTGCCCTGATTGTAATCTTGATCTGACTAAATAAGTCTGGAAAAATGAAGGTTTTGTTCAGCTATTATTATGTTGAAATTTAGCTTTATTATTAGCATGTTAATAAAGCTGATATTAGCATGCCTCATTTTGAAGTTTAGGAAACCATGTTTATCCTTTGAGCCAAAGTCATTTCTTTTGATATGTAAAAACTAGCCTTTTGAGCATACCATTACTGTATCTAATAGATATCTTTTGTTGTTTGGTTTTTTTATGATGTATCACATATCTTGAATGTATATATCATTGTAAAGATTTGATTCCACCTTAATAAAATGCCTTTCCCATTGCCTAAAGTATGAGGTTTGTATTGAGGGAAGGGAATAAAAAGCCACTTTGCAAAGATATTGGGTGGTTCCTCAAATTCAAGGACTCTATGTCTTTTCCAAACCAACTCTGGTGCCTGAGTTTTATGGGTAACACTATCACAGCTTTTTAATAGCTGATATCGTCTATTTTACTTTGGCTGTATCCTTTGGGGAGTCTTGGTATGGGTAAGTATTCCTTTGAATTATATTGCCTCTTCTATAGTTAATGGGCACTGTAGTTATTGCTTTTGAGGCAATTCTGCATCCTTGATACATGCTTTCCACAATATAGATTTTTTTTTCATATGCTTTCTACTACTTAGCCACTATGGCTATAAATGCTTACAGAGGAATCCAAGCTATTGTGAGAGAAACTGTTCCAGATACCATTAGCAGCCACCCTGTTGTTTTGTAAGAATTAGAGACAGATTAGGTCTGCTATCACATAGTGTCTTCCTTTAAAAACTTAGATATCTATTGCAGATATCTAAAACCTAATCAAGAAATATTATATAATGAATAATTTCATCCACTGGAAATGGCATGCCAGCGTATGATGTCCTGCCTGCTTTATGAAAGGAAATGAATGGCCAAAGATTGCAAATATTAGAGCTTTCTCTTCTACTGACTGAATCAGCCAAGGCCATGACATATCCAAAGTACAAGCTATTTTAGAGTTGCTTTGAAGTGCCTGCTATCAGACTGCTTCTTGCTGCTTTCATTTTATAGGTTTGGATAGAAAATTCCACATTTAGTAAGATTCCCTCATAAAATGGATGGAATAAAGCTGATTTTGTTGAGAGATAATTTAATTTTCCTCTGTTTGACTCATAAGCTACCTTGATGTGATTAATTTATAGGATTACAAATGTACACTATATTGTTCCTCTCTGAGATTTATGAAACATCTTAAACAATGAAGCAGCCCATCCTGCAAGCTTAATGTCCCTGAGGCAACAGCTGTTTGGTTGCAAATTAAGCTAAAATGGGAGATGGCAAACTGATGGAAGAGAACTTTTTTGGCTTCAGGCACTTCCCTGAATGGATTTAAACTTCAAGTTCTCTGCAGGTGTTTTCTTGCATCTCTACAAATTAGCAGTGCAGGACCAAGATAGTCATACCAGCCACAACTCACAATAATGTCTCTTTGTCTCTACTGCAAAATACCATAGTATTGGTCTGAGAGTGTGATAAATACTGTAGGGGAATTTTCCAGAAATAAGTCTGAACCAGAGACCAAGACAAAATTATACTGAAGCTCAAATACATTTTATTGACAGATGTAGTCTCAAAAATAAGAAAGAGGATTGGGATTGCAAGCCTCCTTTATGGCTTTATACAAAGTATGTCTTTATTTGACTGGTCAGAATAATGAACCACAGATAGACTGCATTTTCATAATAAAACAGGATTGTTAGAGTTAGACTTACTGAATGGTTTAATTTATATAAATATTAGAATTTGTAATAAGTTAACGAAGGATAAGGTGATATATCTCCTATATCTAAGAGGGAACTTGGAGTCTTAGTGGACAACCAGCTAAATATGAGCCAGCAGTGTGCAACAGCAGCCAAAAAAGCTAATGCAATCCTAAGTTGCATTAACAGAGGGATACAGTCAAGATCAAGGGAAGTATTAATACCACTCTATAAAGCCTTAGTAAGACCACACCTAGAGTACTGCATCCAGTTTTGGTCACCGCATTATAAAAAAGTTGTTGAGACTCTAGAAAAAGTACAGAGAAGAGCAACCAGGATGATTAGGGCAGGGGTCCCCAACACGGTCCGCGGACCCGGTACCGGGTCGCGGAACAAGCCTTACCGGGCCGCTGGTTGCTGGCGCCGCCATCTTTTTGGTAAAAAAGCAATTTTTCGTCAAAAAGATGGCGGCGCAGCGCTGGTGAGCTTTTCCGGTAGAAAGCCATTTCTACCCGAAAAAGCTCACCAGAAGCGCTAGCGCCGCATTATTTGACGAAAATCACTTCCGTGACGCCACCGGAAGTGATTTTTCGTCAAAAAAGATGGCGGCGCCAGCTGACGCGGAACCGGGCGCGGCGCCAGCTGACGCCGGAACCGGGCGCAAGCGTCGAAAGGTTGGGGATCCCTGGATTAGGGGACTGGAGGCTAAAACATATGAAGAATGGTTACAGGAACTGGGCATGGCTAGTCTAGTGAAAAGAAGGACCAGGGGAGACATGATAGCGGTCTTCCAATATGTGAGGGGCTGCCACAGAGAGGAAGGCGTCAAGCTATTTTCTAAAGCACCTGAAAGCCAGACAAGGAATAATGGATGGAAACTGAAGAAGGAGAGATTTAACCTGGAAATAAGGAGAAACTTTCTGACAGTGAGAACAATCAACCAATGGAACAGCTTGACCTCAGAAGTTGTGGGAGCGCAATCACTTGAGTCTTTCAAGAAGAGATTGGACTGCCATCTGTCAGAAATGGTGTAGGGTCTCCCGCTTGGGTGGGGGGTTGGACTAGATGGCCTACAAGGTCCCTTCCAACTCTGATTATCTGTTATCTATTATCTGTTATCTATATTATAAACTTTGTTTTAAGTCTGGAAATCTGACTGAATTATGGAATGGATTTTAACCACACAGATTTTCCATTGCAGCACCTTTGGTATTAGTAATCTCCTGCAGAGTGTAATAGCCTACAGTGCACAAACTTGCCCTGAACACAATTTTCAATAGTGCTTGTGCATTCTGTAAATGTAGAAAGGGTTTCATAAATGGCTTTTATGGTATTAACAGTCCTAGTTAATTACAAAATTGAACCATCGTAGGAAGATGATTTTGTGCCGAGTGTGTGCTTACTTTCTGTGAAGATCAATTATACAGTGTAACCTTATTTTCACCGGAAGGAAGGGCCTCCATCACTGAGAACTAGCCATTGACTTGAAATGTAAAGCATCATGTTACGCATCACTATGCAAGAAATGTATGTTTATGCAAATTACCTCATTTAGATGATGATGCCATGATGCCATTGGGAATTCAATCCACTGCATGAGAAGTCCCTTGCATCAAGATCCAATAAAATGAGACACATTATTAATCAAACCCTTTTACATATTTGAGCCCCACATCACAACATTAAAATTCATAAACCTGTAATTATTAACAAAACTGTAAAAAATATATAAATGCAATATAATTAAATTGATGCAATTATTATGGTAACTGACACACAGATAGCAATGGCAATCAGCAAAATCTGTGCTAAACTTCAATACTAGGAAGGAATGGTTATAACAAATGATAGCACAAAATCAGGCAACCTGGAAAGTTAGGTCAGAGAGCAGGTCAAACAGAAGCAGTGACAGATATTATGGTATGTTAGTTCTTTAAAATTGAATGTTTATCTTCCAAAATTACCTATAGAGAGACCATCAAAGAAGCGTATGGCTCTGGATTCCACAGAGCCATCTCCATGATGGAAAGGACTATTTTTATACTGCCCCCACTGGACAATACAAAGTAGTTCTTTTTCTGGCATTACCCCATAGTGGGGTAATGTTGTTTTCATACAAACAATCATACTTTACTTCCACATGCAATTTCCTTGCATCTATTTGATGTACAGTTTTTTTCTAATATGCATTTCTGTACAAAAAAATGTGATGACAGTTTTCTTTAAAAGTATACTGTCCAAAGAGTAACTATATGTCACTTTATATATTAATTGTAGGCGGGGGGGGGGGTGTTTAAATAATTTATTTTAAATGGCAGATCTATGTTGTCCCACTTCTCTATATTTCTCTATATTTTTCCCTCTTTCTCTTTGTCTATCTCTGTCTGGCTAGCTAATTATTTTGGTCTTTCATACAAACATTTTCTTAGATATGAAATGAAAATGTCATCCTAAAATTTGGCATTTTCTGTAGATATAAATCTTTATTTTTGTGCATTGGTGTTTCTTTTTCCAGATTATGGTTTGAAAGCATCCTTTGCAATAGAGAATTCTATCTGACAATATAATTTCATACCAGCTTTATGAACTAAGGCTATTTCTTACATAATAGCAATATGCTATATATTTTTTCTTTAAAAATATAGGGAATGTGTTAATAAATGTGTCATAAATGCCAAATCGTTTCTCTACGTTATTTACGAACAAAGATGAGGAAGATGTGGTCTTTTAGTCTTTGATGGATTACAAATTGCAGCTCTCCAACCAATATGGTCAATGATGAGGAACATTGAGAATTTTACTTGGAACTGTAATGATTCTTCACAAATGCATTTAATCCATTCCCCAAATTTGCAAAGTACACATAGAAATATATATTTTATGCAGGAAGTCCACGTAGGAGCATTAAAACAGCTACTCCTCATGTATTTAACAATTTTTTGAGTTACATTTTCTCTTAAACATTATAACTTGGAAGCTTCAGATAGTTTTTGAGGCCCTAGGTTATATATCTCTGATATAGTTAATGGCTCAGCCTTCAGTGCCTCTGACAGGGCCCTATTTTTTAGGAACATCACCATCAGATGAAATTAGGATGAGCAATTGCAAAATGACACTCTATGAAAAAAGAACTAATAATTGAATTGAAAAAAGAACCCATAATTGAGTAGACTTGGCCAGATGAAAAGGAGAAGAAATGGTACATTATTGCATTATTATATTCCAGTCTCATTGTATTCCAGCAAATGGCTGTGATCTGACAGATTGCAGAAAGATTCAGGTTGGGCTTTAGTCAATCTGTGAACAACTCAACTTAACTTATAGTGAACATGTTACGAACTAAGCAAACGCATTAGTTTTGAATCCTAATAGTTTTACTTCCACAGCAGGCTCGTAATCCTGCACTTGGCCCGCAGTTAGCAGATCGTGATTGGTCGTCTCTGGCTAATCTGATTGGCTGACAGCGGGTCACCGCTGATTGGACGCTCCCAGCGCAGCAAACTTAAATCATTGGACATTGTGACAGCAGCCAGCTCTATAAAAGGAGCTGCTGCTGCCCAAGTATTCTGTTCTGTTCTGAAGTCACTAATAAAGGGTTGAGTCACTATTCGATGCCTCGTCTCCGTTCCTTGCGCCCACTCCTCCAGATCTAACACTGGCGACGAAGGTGGGATACGGAGACGATAGAGCTGACTGAGCACTCGCTGAGCACCAATCAGAGCACGTGGCTAAGAGCGCACCAACTAGCGGCAGAATGACCAGCAGCGCCATACCACCCGCTCCATTTGACCCGGCTAACGAAGACTGGGACTCGTATATGGACAGGTTCCAGATGTTCCTGGAGACCAACAATCTGAAAGATGCTACGCCTGGCAAGGAACGAGCTGTATTCCTGGCCCATTGCGGTCCCGCCATTTTTAAAATGGCAAAAGCACTTGCGAAACCGGCCGAAGTCAAGACAATGGATTGGGACAACCTCGCACCGATCCTCCGGGCCCATTATGCACCAGCGGTGCCAACACTCATCAGAAGGCACGAGTTTTACCAGAGGGACCAACAGAAAGGCGAGAGTGTTGGAGACTTCATCGCTGATCTCAGGAACCTGGGAGGATTTTGTGGCTTCGCAAACCTCAAGGAAGCCATGAGAGATCGAACTGTTCTGGGCCTAGAAGACCCTACGACCCAGAGCAAGATTATGGCGAAGGGGGACATCGGCCTCGCAGATGTCATCGCCGATGCTACTGCAGCAGAAGCAACCAGGAAATCAGCCGCTCGAATGCGCCGAGCGAACGCACCGCACCGCCAACTCGCCAGTGACACTACGCCTTTCTCCGAGAAGCACACAACAACCACCCACCATGAAGACCTCGAATCCTCCTCAGAAAGCGAGGAAGAGGAGGTCAACCGCCTCAGGTCAGAACGCGACCAGCGAGACCAGCGGAACCCTAAGCCTTCGCGGCAATGCGCTGGATGCGGGGGCAATCACCCGCGATCAGACTGCAAATTCCTAGACGCACTCTGCCATTCCTGTGGAAAGAGGGGCCACATCGCAAAGGTCTGCAGAAGCAAGCGAGGATCCAGCCCAACCCGAAGAGAAAATAATTTCCGGCAGACAACAGGCACCCCACCAATAAATCGGGACCGCCTAAACAACCAATGGAGCCACTACTACAGAAATAGAGCACCCGCCAATTCAACTAGATGAGAAGAGACCCATCAAACCATCACCATCGGCCACGCTTCATCCCTGGATGCAAGGAAAATCCGAGTGAAGGTCACTATTGCGAATTGACCATGTGTTATGGAGGTCGACTCCGGGTCGTCCTTATCAATGGTGTCTTGGAAAACCTTCAAACAGCTGATCCTTGACATCCGTCGCCAGGACCTCAGCACTCAAAAAATCATATTAAAAGACTACCAAGGAAACAGAATCCCAGTTGCCAGTACCAGCCACGTCCAAGTATCTTTCAAAGACCACACTGCAACTCTACCTCTTACCATCATCGATCGGGATTGGCCCAGCTTGCTAGGCTTGCAGTGGTTCGCGCCACTAGGAATTGAACTAGCAGGCATCCACCAGACCGGAAGCGATGACTGGGAAGCGGCCCTCGTCCAGGAATTCCAGGACGTTTTCACTGAGAAACTAGGCAAGTACAAGGGATCCCCCATATCGTTTAATCTCAGCCCCGATGTCGCGCCCATTCGCCTTAAGCCTCGTCGAGTGCCATTTGCACTCAAACCAAAGATTGATGAACAATTGGACAAATTAATAGCCCAGGGCGTGTTGGAACCGATTGACCACGCCCGATGGGAGACCCCAATTGTAACCCCCATAAAACCGTGTTGGAACCGATTGACCACGCCCGATGGGAGACCCCAATTGTAACCCCCATAAAACCTGACGGATCCTTGAGAATTTGTGGGGATTACCGGGCCACCCTAAATCACGTGCTTCAGCAGAGCGCTTACCCCGTACCTGTGGTCCAACACCTTCTTCATTCCTTGGGAGGTGGAAAAATATTTGCAAAATTGGACCTAGCTCAGGCGTACCAGCAGCTGCCCGTAGATGCACAGACTGCAGAAGCCCAGACTATAGTCATGCACAGGGGTGCATTCAAGTGTAATAGACTCCAATTCGGAGTGAGTGTAGCACCGGGCATTTTCCAAAGTCTGATGGAGAGACTGTTACAGGGCATAAAAGGGGTCGTGCCCTACTTCGATGATGTCTTAATAGCTGCCCCCACTAGAAGCCTACTAGAAAAACGACTCAGAATGGTCTTCCAGAAATTTAAAGACGCTGGCCTAAAGGTCAAGAAGGACAAGTGCCAACTATGTACTGAGAGGGTTGAATTCCTTGGGTACCTTCTTGACAAACAGGGAATTCACCCTACTGAGAAAAAATTAGCTGCCATAAAAAATGCCCCAAGACCTAGGAATAAAACAGATCTCCAAGCCTTCCTGGGACTCATTAATTTTTATAACATCTTCTTGCCCCAGAAGGCAACTGTTGCTGAACCCCTGCATAGGCTCCTCAACAAGAAGGCATCCTGGATCTGGGGACACCGGGAAGAACGAGCCTTTCAGCAAGTTAAAGACCTTTTAACTTCAGATGCTGTATTGATGCAATATAACGAGACTTTACCTTTAACTGTCACCTGCGACGCCTCACCGTTTGGAGTAGGAGCCATCTTGAGCCACGTCCTGCCAAACGGTACTGAGGCACCTATTGCGTTTTTTTCAAGAACTTTATCTAAAACTGAGAGAAACTATAGCCAACTCGATAAAGAGGCTCTCGCTATTGTGTCTGCGATCAAACGATTCCATGAGTATGTATACGGAAGGCCCTTTGCCATAATCACCGATCACAAACCATTACTTGGCATCTTAGCGGGAGACAAACCAACTCCCCACATTTTATCACCCAGAATGACCCGTTGGTCAGAGTTTCTAGCCGCATACAATTACCAACTAGCCATTCCCCACGCTGACGCCTTGAGCCATTCTCCACTACCGGAAGTCATAAACGACCCAGTTCCAACCCTAGCTGCGCTACAAATAGAAACTCTTCCTTCACCACCGCTGACTGCACGAGACATCGCCTCGGAAACAAAGAAGGATCCTTGTTTGGCACGAGTCCTCAGCTGGGTGGAAAGAGGTTGGCCTGACAACGAACCCAACGACATCCTTAAGCCTTTCAAAAACTGACAGACAGAATTCTTCTCCCAAAAAGGATGCATCTTGTGGGGAGACAGAGTCATCATCCCAGAAAGACTACACACTACAGCATAAAGTTCTAAAACTATTGCACGATGGACACCCAGGCATCGTGCGCATGAAGGCACTGGCAAGAAGCTACGTGTGGTGGCCAGGTATAGATAAGCAAATAGAGACCTGGGTGGCCACGTGCAGCAATGCCAGGAAACTCGCTCAGCTCCACCAAAAGCCCCACCAACTGAATGGGAAACACCTCGAGGTCCCTGGTCCCGTATCCACATCGATTTTGCGGGACCCACCAAGGGACACGCATTTCTTATAACAGTAGATGCCTATTCCAACTGGCTGGAGGTCCACAAAATGAAGAGCACCACCACAGAAGCAGTCGTCAAAAAGCTAAATAGACTATTTGCTACGCACGGTTTGCCAGATGTCCTGGTCTCAGATAATGGCCCCCAATTCACTGCTCTGGCATTTGAACAGTACCCAGCAGACCGGGGAATACGCCACGCTTTAACATCGCCAGCTCACCCTGCGGCCAATGGCAGGGCTGAGCGAATGGTTCAATTCATAAAGAAAACGCTACACAAGATGGAACATGGGGACATCGATGACAAGTTAACCAGGATGCTTCTGCTCCAGCATATCACCCCAAGCAGCACCACAAACAGAACCCAACCGAACTGCTCATGGGCCAAAAACTTCACTCACATCTTGATCGCCTACACCCTGCCTACACGCCAGAAAAGCCCCTGGGGTCCAGCAGCAGGTGTCGCACATTCAAGGTAGGTGACCTAGTCTTTGCAAAAAACTTTTCTGGCGACCCATTGTGGGTCCCTGCTACCATAACTCAACCTACGGGCCCTCGATCCTACCGTTTACAAACTGCTGATGGGAAAACGTGGAAGCGCCACATCGACCAACTTCGCTCCAGACTAGCACCTACCCCCATCACAAGCCCAGAATTTCAAACCGGGGGGGGGGAGGGAAACCGAAGGGGCCGGAAGAGAATTAGCATACGACCCAGTACTCGAAAACCAGCAATCAGCACAACCAACCCTGGGATACTCACCTTCCAAAGGAGAGCCAAGCCAGATGATCACCTCGCCACAAAGCAGCACTGCGACTGAAGCAAATCCGAGGAATCCGGATGACAGCCGTGACGGAAGCAGAGATGACAACCCCGAGTCACCCAGCGGAGAGGTTGGACTATCCTTGCCATTAAGTTCAGCAAGCAGCCCACCGGAACCAGAGCCAGAGCAAAGAGCGGTGGAGCAACGCAGATCAAGCAGACAGGTGAAACGACCTGCCTATTTGGAAGAATACCCCACCCCTCAGACGGAACCTAGGGGGGAGGGGTGTTACGAACTAAGCAAACGCATTAGTTTTGAATCCTAATAGTTTTACTTCCACAGCAGGCTCGTAATCCTGCACTTCTGATTGGCCCGCAGTTAGCAGATCGTGATTGGTCATCTCTGGCTAATCTGATTGGCTGACAGCGGGTCGCCGCTGATTGGACGCGGCAAACTTAAATCATTGGACATTGTGACAGCAGCCAGCTCTATAAAAGGAGCTGCTGCTGCCCAAGTATTCTGTTCTGTTCTGAAGTCACTAATAAAGAGTTGAGTCACTATTCGATGCCTCGTCTCCGTTCCTTGCTCCCACTCCTCCAGATCTAACAGAACACATATTTGAGATACAAATGTATTAGGTGGAAATACATTTGTTGCTCAAGTTGTCCAATTCTGTTAAGAACACCATCTGACCTTGGTTATATTCAGGAAGATAAGCAGTAATAATCAGGTCATTGGTCCCAAGTAATTGTTTGCTATCTTATTCAAGAAGTAAGGGAACAGTGGTGCCTTAACTTCAACTCTATCAGAGCCAGAAGGAATTTACAATGACACGGTTAGCTTTGTCTCACTTCTATTACTGCCTTATCTTTCTGATGTTGACAGTGAAACAGATGTCATCAAGGGTTTAATTCTGGATAAAGACATGGTTTAATGGCATAGCCTTATGGCTATGGCAATTGTAATTAATCATGGGAGATCTTGCAGGCAGTTCTGTTTTTGTCAGTCTTTGGAACATGAAGATGACAAGGTGAAGATGATTTTCAAGGAGATTGTTCCCTAATGACCTGTCTTTGGTCCCCAATCCAGGGATTATTCTTGATTTACTGACTTGCTTTCTGTAATGAAGTGACAGAATTGCCTAGAGCAGTAATGGTATGATACTAGGAGCCAATACAAATGAAAACAGTTATACAGCCATAGCTGGTAGAAATATCATAGGTGGCTTGCCGATGTGCTCAAATAGCCTGTGAAGTATATTACAGATAAGATCTCTTTTTAAAATGTATGTTTTAAAATCAGCCCACTCTTTATTTCATTATAGATCCGATAACACAAGAACATGAGAATTAAAGTCATTTCAACATATGTATTTAATTTTGATCAAAAAAATTTTTTAAAAAAAAGACAGGAGCAAGAAAAAAATACACCAATAAACCAGAGACTTTAAAGCATAAAATAAATTGAATACCAATTCTCAGAACAATATTAATAACACCATTAAATTTAATATTTTGAATCATTTTAAAACTAGGTCAAATTAATGTATGAGTATCAATCACAGTAATCAATATGAAATGTAGGTTAAAATGAAAAGTTTCAGTCTTAGCTAATCAATAAGATAAGAAATCTATCCATATAGAACAAATAATCCATGAATTAAATATTAAGAATTCATGTCAAAAGAAAATAACATCTGTTTCTGTTTAGATTATATATGTGACATATTTTCTATTTCTGAAATGTACTTAGTTTTATGATAAGTATACTCCGAAAGGACAGGGCCAGAAACCTCACAGCACCAGAAACCTCAGAAAATAGTGCCAAAAAACTCAAGCCAGCCCTTCCCCCTTTAAGAAAACCAAAAATCACCAGCTGAAAGAGAAAACTCAGAGCAGCCTGCTAACAGAGCTGACAATAGAAACAGTTAAGTAGAGCCATTAAGATAATGATAATCAGGCTAAAAATAACTCATCAAGACAAAACTGAAATTTCCTTTTTCCTGCCCTCTGACAAGATTAACCCCCAGGATAGGAAAGACAAAGGTCCTGGGACAGAATTAACCCATTAAGGCAGGAAGACAGCATCCAGGGCAATCACTTTAACTAGAGGCACACAAAATAAGCCCATCAAGCTGCAGGATCTTCAAGGAGGAATTAAGCATAAAAGGCTCAGATTCACACACCCCAAGCTGGATTGCAACTCAGGAATGCTTAAGCTGTGTCACACCTGCTTTTTGCCTTCCTTCATTAAAGAATCCCACTTTCTGGCAGCTGCTTTGGAATTCATTTCTTTTTGTCCCAGTTGGGAAAAACCAGTGTCTATGGTTTTTCCCAGCTGGGAACGAATTCAGGAAATTTCTTCCAACAGTTTCCTTTTTTTTTTTTTTTCAACTAATATTTGGATCAATTGTAGAGGTCTGACCAAAGGGATAGATTTATTGTGGTAGTTCAAGTCAAATATCCATATCCAGATTTTTATCCCATCTGAATTCATTTTTCAGAAATAATGTGCCAGCACATTAAAATTCAACTAAGCAATGGTTGGTTATACTTTCCAGAAGTAAAATGGAAAAGCAGAAAGTAAATTGTTATTTTAATCAATGATTTCTTCCGTAGAAATTTTAAAATAAAGTGAAACTTGGGAGGATGTTTTGCAGATTAAAAAGAAATGTTCTGTACTGCAAATTAAATATTAAAACTGATGAGAATTAACCCACCAGGCAGATTTCTGATTGGGGCCTTTTGTAGCTTATCAGATTTGGTTTTATTAGAGCTAATCTTTCAAAAACAAATATTTATTTTGGACTGCATTTGTGAAGGAAGCTTTCCAGGGCTGAATTTTAGAATAAATCATACTGAGAACAAATGTCTTGTTTCAGAAATTTTTTGAATTGCCATCATTTATGCAGACTTTATTAATGAGTGCTTGACTCTCCGTGATAGATCTTTTTCTATTTAAGCTAATATATTTGGTGCCTAAATATATTTCATGCTAATTGTTTCCCGGAGTGAAATAATGAATGCTTAAGCAAGTCAATACACTTTAATATATACCCGTCCTGTTCAATGCCTTCATGTCAAAGATATGCCCAAGGAGTTTCAGTAAACAATGTTACTAGAATAAGTTTTCTAGTTTGATATTCCATTAATAAACAAGTTTAAGACTTGACCATGTGGAATTGCTTTGTCTTCTGTTATCCTTGTATACTTTATATGGGTTCAGCTGCATTTCTATTAGGATTACTCTCTGGAATTTAATTTGTATGTTTGAGAAAGAAATTTAACAATGTAAAATCTCAGGCTAGTTTGGTCTTCATAGCAGATTCTTGTAATTGATTTATGGAATAGCCTGCAATAATTAATTTCTGTTCCAAATGGAGGGATCTCTCGATGATAGATAGATAGATAGATAGATAGATAGATAGATAGATAGATAGATAGATAGATAGATAGATAAGGGAGAGAGAGAGAGAGAGAGACTATTAATAGAATCACACTGGCACTCAAATCCATTTGTGTGTTGTATAAATGCTTCCCTAATAGGCTTTTACTAGACTAAGCCTTAGCATGTGTCCACTTATTATCTTTGCGCAGAAAGTAGAAAATAAATTGCATCTAATGGAGTAGCACAGGGAAATTCTTGGATTGAAGAACTCTCCACTGAAAGGCTAACTGGTATTAGAAGAAATTTACTTCCCATAATTTTATACTGGATTGTAACATTGCCTTCTGCATGATACCTTTTTATTTATTGTGATTATATAAAAAGTTTTTTAAAAAAACTATCCCAGAAGTAGCATAATAAACTTTTGGGTGGCTTAAGGCCTAGACAAATCCCTCCTGGCTTTTGAAAATAGACAGACCTGTAAGATTGTTTAAAGTAAGCAGTGATTCGGTCATTTATAAAGAAAACCAATTTGGATTTAACAGCTATAAATACATGTGATGAAATAAAAAAATATACTACTTTGGGTATATTTTCTTCTAGTTGTTCCAGTCTTTCTACTGGAATAGATAGAGATGTTCAATTTTAAGTAGTTATTGTTTAGGCTGTGAATTTAGACTCTATGATTCTGCGCAGAATCCTGGGGCCCAGGAAGGTAAAAAATGGAGCCTGGGGGGCACAGCACTCAACACCCCCATGCTCTGTTTTGGAGCCTCCTGGGCCTCAGGGAAGCCTACTGGGTGGCGTTTTGGCTCCCAGGAAGCTTTCCTGGGACCCAGGAAGGCAAAAAAAAAATGCAGCAGGGGTACAGCACCTTTTTGCCTCCTGGGCCTCAGGGAAGTCTCCTGGGCGAAGGAGTAAGACAGCAGGGGGATCCCGGAACAGCTGATCATCAGAACAGCTGATCGTTGGGAGGGAAAAAAAAGAAATACCTTAAGGAGTGACTTGGGCGGGGAAGAATGCAGTCAGCGATGTCAGGCGCATGTGTGATAAGGACTGACTGGGCAGGGGAGGAGGCCAGCCAGGGGCATGATTTGCCGGTTCTCCGAACTGCGCAGAATCATAACATCCAGTTCTGTAGAACTGGTCTGAACAAGTAGGATCCCACCCCTGCATATTGACAAACAATACAAGTAGAGCATTTGAAATTCTACCTTGGAAGCAAAATTTTCACCACATGTTAATGCCATTCAGGTGATATAGTTATAATATATTTTCTCATCTGGGAATGAATTGAGTAAAGCTGGCTTTTGAGAAATTATAGACAAAATTATAAAACCATGCTTGTCAGTTACAATCTGCAATCTTAAGCATTCTTGGAGATAAAGGAAAACAATAACCCATTAATTTCTTAGCCACTTTACTATGTGGTAGTTGTTGTTTTAAAAAACCTAAATTTAGGTATATTTAGGAGCTTCAGTGAAGAACCAAAGAAGCTTCTCAGATGAGAAGCGAAATGTCCTAAGAAAAAAAAGAGAATGTCTAGTTGCTTTTTGAAAAGCACGTTTGTGGTATTCATGTATTAATTAATTTTACTTTTAATCAGTGTAAAATACAACACCCAAAAGGCATTCATTTCCATATATTATTCTACAAAGTCTTGTACATTTATTGAGTAACATAGTTTGAAAATTTTAAATGTGATCACACCTGTAATGCCCACCCATTTTCTATTCTCTTATGATAAGACATCTGAAGATACTGCAGCAATTGCCATTTGCAAACATTTGTATCAATATCAATATCCAGTTAAAATAAAATTTTTCTGCTTTGAGTATGTTTTGAGTTTGAAAGATCCATCAAATATAGAGATAAGTAAAAACTCATAATCTAACACATCAGGGTTCCCAGAAATTGAAGAATATGGGAGTGTTATATTTTTCAGATCACAATCAAAGTATGAATAAAAATCATTTCACTGGGTGACACAGCATGGGTACGAAGGAGTATGCACAGAATCCCGTGTTCCTGATATGACAAATTGTTCATAGAGACACTTAAAATAGTATTTTAAAAACTAAAAAATATATCTATAAATGTTTTAACTGAATGGGCTTCTGGAATCAGGTACCTCAAATTGTCATACTTCCTAGTGATGGGAGTTTTCTCAACGACTCTTCATTTTATATGGTTTCTCAGCTTTTCCCCTCTGAACTCATGACAGGTTTACTTTGGAGAACGGTATTAAAATTACAAAGTTTAGAAGAATGCTCAATTGACATTTGGAAAACCGCAAAACAACAGATATTGCATGGGTACTCTTTAGGGATATAAATTTCTCTCACACTGGAATCAATGGGTGGAAATTAAGTGATATGGTCAAATTAAAGTTGTATCTCTCTTGTTCAGCTGGTGTGAATAAATAAAAGATTAGAAACTGTGGTTCTTCCAACTCAGCTCCTCCTAATCCCGAGGCATACTCCATTAATGACTTGCAGTGACTTTAAAGGTGGCAATTCTGATATAGCAGCAGTATATTGATTGGAGCACATGAAAAAAGTTGCTTTTAAATAGAGGATAATGATTTGTTGAGTGGTACAGAAAGAACTGGAGTTTAGACTTGATTGAAAAGTAATTGACTCAATAAGACTGGACAAACACAACCAAATGTATTTATTTAATATACTTATTTATTCATTTATTTTGGTGATGGTTAGTTAAACAAAATATAATGTTTGGTTGAGTTGACACCAATGTTCTTAAAAAGATTTAATTTTGGTATGACTTTTGCATCAGCTGTTAATTCTCTTAAATTGTATTGGTTTGGTATAAGCATTTTGTTATTTTCCTTGCATGTGTGATGTTCCTTGAAGCTTGCTATTTTATTTGGTTACTGCTTTGTGGAAGGAAAAACTCTTAAACATGAAGGTCATTGGAGAGAGATGTGAAATGAGACTTCATTTCAGGGTCGGGCTGCTACCGGTTCTCCCCGGTTCGGGCAAACCATTAGCTAATTTTATAATTTTTAATGAATGGTTTGGCAAACCGGAAAATCCCATCCCTGGCTGGCCCCACCCACCCTGCCCTTCTTTTCCCAGGAATCTTCACACAGCCTAATTGCAGGGCTGACGTGGAGGCACGGAGAGGGTGAAAAACAGGCCTCCTGGAACTTCTAGAAGGCCGGAAACAGGTCTCCAGAGGGCCTCTGGAGCCCAGGGAGGCCCAAAATTGGGCTTCCCAGAAGTTCTGTAACTGGCCTATTTCCATCTTCCAGAGGGCCTCTGGAGCCCAGGCCGGCCGTTTTCACCCTCCCAAAAGCTGGAGGAAAGCCTCCGGAGCCTGGGGAGGGCAAAAATGCCCCTCCGCCATGGTGCAGGAGGCCGACTAGGCCACGCCCACCCAGCAACCAGGCAGAGAACCGGTTGCTAAAATTTTTGAAGCCCACCCCTGCTTCATTTGATAACTTTCCAAAATCCTGGTAAGAATTCAGAGATATAGTCAGCTGAAGCAGCAGTAGTAATGTGTTTCAGGCAAGACTTGCCAAATTTAGATGGTCTTGGATTTCACTGAAGCATAAGTATCAAGGATGGTTATAAACTGGTAGAGAATTATTGTCTAATGAAAGACTGGATATTTAGCTGCACTGCTTGGATGCTCAGGTAAGTACAAGACCTTAGCATTTCAACAATGAGGATTACACTCCATTCCCCACAAAAGTAAAAGCACTTTTTTGTTGTTCCTGAGGCAAAAGAAGTATCTCTCCATAACTGAGGGGGAAAATAATTGTATTACTACCACCAATAATAATAGAAATTGAGATTGACAAAATCAATTGCAAAAAGTAGCTTTACTTCAAACAGTTTACATGTGTGATGATACGTTTAATACGATCAAATAACAATATCTGCCTAACCTAGGTCCTCCAGAAGGATTAGACTTGTGTTCTAAAACCAATGATAAATATTTAATTTTTACCACATTTGCTTGGTATTTAAAGCCACACTTTTATTGTTGCCTTTATTTGATGCATTCATTTTGACATGGTTTTTAACAATTGATCTTACACTTTTCGTGCTTCTCTCAGTAAGGGATAAGGATAAGGCTATGCCTGCGTGCCTCACATTTGGATTTTTTTTCTTGCCCTAATGGACTTTTCTCTTGTACATTTTCAGTGCAATTCATTTTATATATTTCATGACACAAATTTAACTGCACGCTATCTAGACTACTTAACAGAAAATTGTTTCAATTGAGTAAGAAAGTAAATACATACAGTACATACCAAATATATCTCTTATTGTCATATTCATTAACATGAAATCCTTTCAAAGTATAGTTCCCAATTTCCCAGACCAGATCCATCCCAGCAATGGATTCCAGCTGAGTTACATTTTATCTTCACTCAGTCTATTGTCTTAAGAACAAGATGCAAGATGCAATTTTTTAACAATCATTTGAGCAAAATGTGATACAAAGCACAACTCTCTAATAAACTCTAATTTGATTTAATGATACACATAAAAGTCCAAGACAATGCAAGCTCCCAAATTTTAAATATAAATAGCTGAGGAAAGTGGAGGACTTAGTTGTGCATAATACTTTTGTTTCTATTCCTCAACCCAGTTTCATTGCTCTCTCATCGTTCTGAAAATATGTGGGCATTTTCCATGCCTGGCAGCCTGCAGAGTCGTTGCTAACTACCACTAACATCACTTCAACCTTGAAATGATTACATATGTAGTTTCATAAGCTTAGACAGAAACAAACATTCATGTACCAGGTATTGTTCAAAATATATTCCTTGTGACTAGTGAAGCCAAATGCTCTGCAGCACTAGAACAGACATCAATTTATGAGCCAATTGCCTTTCTGCAATAGCTTCTTCAGAGGCATTTAATATTTTCCTGAGAAATCGCATGACTCTCTCAGGCTACAGCAGCACATAATCTCTCTGAAGGTTTTCCTCAGCTCTTGGCTTCGGAAAGCATAGATAAGTGGATCGATGATGGAATTACACATGATTAGAATGAGGTACAGGTGAAAATGAGACATAAAACAGATACAGTAAGGATTATGAGGGCATGAAATATAGAAAAGCAAGTGGAGGAAGAGTGGGGCCCAGCACACTACAAAGACTCCAATCAAGATGGTCAGAGTAATGGCGCCCTTCATATTGGCCCCTTGGCGGATTGGGCCAGTGCCTGGGAGTATTGCAATCTTTTTCATGTGCAGCCGGGCTAGCATGAACATGTGGACATAGAGAGATGCCATGAGGACTAACATGGTGAAGAACATGGCGATGAGGCAAATGATGACAACGCTGCTGTCAGAATAAATAATGAACAGGACACCTGAAACTGTGCAAGCAGCCCAGATGCAGGTGATTATAATACCGACACGCCTCCCTGTCATGATGTTGTGGTACTGGAGAGCATAGAAGATTGTGAAATACCTGTCCACAGCTATAGAAAGCAGACTGCAAATGGAGGCCAGGAGAGAGCTGCAAATCACCGAGTCAATGATATTGTCAATGCTAACGGTAAAACTGTGTGTGTCGACCTCCGTATTGTTCAACCAGGTGATGACGATGGTTTCTGATCCATTGGAAATGCTCACCAGCAGGTCAGCCACCGCTAAGCTGCAAATGAAGAAGTACATCGGGGAGTGCAAATTCTTGTTCTTGGCTATAGCTGCGATCACCAGCACGTTCTCGAGCAAACTGACAAAGCCTAAGGTCACAAATACTTCCGGCGAGACAAAAAGTTGCTCATAACACCCTTCTGAAGAGTAGCCTTTTTCCATCGATCTATTCAGATCACTGTGATGTAGTCCATGGCTGTGGTTCCAGGCATGAAGAGGTCGATGAACTCCATAGCGGTAAGTGAAATTCATTCTTACAAGGTCTCCATCTACAAGCACATCAGGCTTGGACAACTTGCAGCTTTCAGATTATTTCCACACATTCCAAGTGTCACTCTTGGAATGACACCCTGGGATTTTCAATGGCTAGGGATTTCTAAATGCCATTCCAAGGAGCAGCAAGGTGCAAGTCAGAAAAAAAAAATAAGTTTGATATGCAAACAAAAAAATCAGTCAGGTCTCCGGCAATTAATGCTTTGCCAACTCCACAAGTACCTGTATTCACTGGAATGAATACAGCTGAAGGTGGCTTTCTTCTTATCTTATCTCCTGGAGCCTCAATCTGTAAAACTAAAGCATCAGAAATGAAATGCTGTTTCTGCTGCTGCTGCTGCTTGGGATTTTTAAAACACTTGTTTCAGAACACAAATACTACTCAGCTCTCTATGCAATGCTTGCCCTCCTGCCTGCTTTCTGCCGCTTCTTTATATGGAGATGGGATAGAAAGGTACTTAGAGGCAGCTCTTCCCCACCCCTTCAGTTTAGCGATCAGCCAATAGAGAGGAAGGGAAGAGGGAGTGCGGGAGGCACTGAATTCACTTCAGTTTTCTACATGTCTTGCAGGAGGGCTTCCGAGACGATGCAATTCCTGAATGATACAAAGGAGTCCAAATCGGCACAAGCTGGTGGGTTCCTTTTGCTTGTTTAGATGTTGTGATTGACGATGGTGAGAATAATCAGAATCCCTGCTAGCCTATCAGCAGGATGAGTGGGATGTAGAAAAGAAAAAAACAACAACAACCTATTTTACAGCAATGGAAAGAACAATAAAGTTTCTGTGAAGATAGTAAGCGATCATGAAGGGAAAAATCGTGGGTGGAATCAGCCAACCAGTCAAGGAAGGAACAGAGGTGTAACATTGTCTTTGCATCCTCATCAGACCAAGTTCAGTGTTTGTGGATTGCAGTCATACATAAGTTACTTTTCAAACTGTAACCTGCAAGCGAAAATGTGAAACCAAGAAAAGCATGCTTCAGAATGAGAGGGAATGAGGCAAACTGTAAAACAATCAATGCTAGCATTTGAAATGAATGTGGCCCCTAATTATTATTCTATTTCTCTTGAATAAACATTTAACTCCTTAATTATAAGGAATGTGTGTTTCTTTCGTTTTCTCCTAGTAATCTGTCTAATGGAATGAGAATAAAATACTTCATTATAAATTTTATTCACATGAAAAAGGCATTGGTTTCAATTGTCCGAGAGGGGGAGCATTGAAATACATTAATATTTTAGTTATCTAAATGGAAGACTAGGTTTCTCTCACTCCAAACCATTTATCTTTAAATTACACATGTCAGAGGGAAAGAATTATTTTAAACTTTGCAAGAATATGATAACAGAGGGAGATTTTTTATTGGTGATGTTTCTTTGAAGGAGACTGGGGATTTCCTAAACTCAGATTGTCTTTTTTCTGAATAAGTCCAGTAAATGAAATTGCTGTGAATATTGATGCCATTTCTTTTATATTTCATTCCCTTCTGAGATCTATTTCTATGTTTCTAAATGCAAACAGACATGAAGAGAATCATGTAAAAATGACACGTTAACCCTAAATGTCATCAAATTAACAATTGATATAGATTTGTTTATAGATAACAGAGGTGATGTGGTATGAAGAAATAAATGTTTGTAACCTTAGAGGGGGAGAAATTCACTAAATTTGTTTACATTTGTTGTGATGGTTAGAAGTCCTTTCCTTCCTTCCTTCCTTCCTTCCTTCCTTCCTTCCTTCCTTCCTTCCTTCCTTCCTTCCTTCCTTCCTTCCTTCCTTCCTTTTTACTCCTTTTTTCTATTCTTCTTTAAGTTTAGTGCAATATATTATGCATGCCAGTTTTTAGAACTCCAGTTAAATCTGAAACCTTCGCAAATCTGTAAAAGGACTCTTATCACTAGGGGTGGGATGCTACTGGTTCTGCTCAGTTCTATAGAACCAGTACGTCTGAAGAGCAGCAGACACCAAACTGGTTCTGTGTTTGCTGCTGTTTGGCCCACCCGCCCACCTGGGCTCTTACCTGTCCTTTATTTCCTGCTTTTTCAAGCCTCACCTGCTTTGCGCAGGGCAGCTGAGGTTGAAAAAGCAGGGGAAAAGAGGCTTTTCAAACGCTGCGCACCTGCACGCAGTGCTTTTCAGCTGTCCAGGTGGCACAGCTTAATTTTTTTTTTTTACATGTGTGCACAGTGTGTAAAAAAAGTAGCCACTGAACCAGTAGTAACATCGGTTGAATCCCACCCCTGCTTACCACCCAAAAATCCTGTTGTGTATATCAGTAGGCATAGCTAAAAAAAGAAAGAAAACTAAAAAATCTAGGATAAATGCTTCCCAACGCATGAGGCAGGATGGTAGCTGTAGTTCAAGGCACCAGTGAAGCCACAATGTCCACAGATGGACAAAAGTAAGAAAACTGACAAAACTGGAAAGGTGAATGATTAGTACGTATGATTAGATGGTAGCAAATAGATACTTACAGAAAACTAAATGTCTGTGGAGATTCTCAGTCATCCAGGTCACAGTTGTCCCAAAGGTGCTTTTTTTTTTTTTTTTCAAGAGGTAACTGTACTTTCCTGTTATTCTTTGAAGATGTTTCGCTTCTCATTCTCATTCTTGGATGAGAAGTGAAATGTCTTCAAAAAATTACAGAAAACTAGTTTTGCCCTATATTGGATATATGGAGTTTTGCAAGCTAAAACTCATAGACACTGCTGTTGCTGTTATCCCTGAAGAACAGCTTGAGTGTGCGAGCCCATTGCACCAGAAGAGACCTTCTCCCTCAGAAGTAACCATTAGCTTCTTAATTGATTACTATTACTATAATTGAAGTCTCATCTGGTTTGCACTGAAACCCAGAGAGGATCAGTATACATCCCAGTGCTTTCCATTTAGCACTTATCCTTTTTCTTTTCCCAGGATTTCAGCGGTCTAGTGCCCTGATCTGGTAGTGCTAAGAAGGGCAAAAATGAGGCAGAAGAGAGCACCATTGTCATTTCTGAGAAAGATCCTGGCCAACTCTAGCTGTCCAGTCACATTTTCCAATCTAGCATGCATGTGTATAGTTTTTCTGTTGTTGTTTTGTTTGAAATGGAATTATCCAGCAGCCAAGGGGACGGAAAAGAGAGATTCCGACTGCCATTATATTGCCTCTTGCTGAATACAGCTGGATGTTTTGATAAATAGGTATATACAATAACAGAAAAGTGCAACTCTGCGCAGACCTTGAAGTAGGACTCATTGCATAAGGTTTTTTTTTTTATCCTAAGCAAATCTGCATCATGTGGCTTTATGCCTTCAGGGCTACAGAAGACTGAGGCAAGCATGCAAATTTGGTAACTGAGAAGCAAGATCACGCCCTGTTAAATACTAGATTTTTAGAATTGGTTTCTTCCCCAAGGTCTCTTTATGTGTAAATTTGATTTTTCATTTTCTATGAGCTTATTTTGAACTAGTAATTCAGCCTTTTCTACAGGAAAGGTTTATCTTTTCAAGAATGAAAGGAAATCATTCATACACAGTATGAATCACAATAACAAGTCCAAGGCCATCCAGTCAAGCATCTATATGGATTTCTCCTCCAGTTTTTTACATATCTGAGGCAATAACTTGATTGTCTCTTTCTCTAAAGTACTTCCGTTTTCTCTTACTTATCTGTATATAGAAAACTACAAAATGTTATTCCTATTCCCATCCAATATGTGCATGTGCATGCATACACACTGGTTATGCATAAAACATAAATATGTATGCCCTTTAGTGTTATGTACTGGAAACTTTCTATATTCTGCTAAACTCTGGACAAATCATGGCCTTGATAATGTCGCCATGAAATCTAAAACCACCACAACAGGGGGCAGTATTTAGCCAGTCTTAGCTAACTTAAAAAAGAATCTGAGGAGGACTAGATTAATACTTGAATAGGAGATCACCAAGAAATCCTATAGCATTAATCTAGTTTGGAGAAAATAAAATAAAACATCCTATAAATAGGCAATGGCAACCACTTCCATACTGTTGCCAATTCACTTACACACAAAGCCCCCACTGATGGACATGTCCATGTAGTCACAAGGACTTGAAATTAACTCAAGCAAGATTTTACATTTGCTACTTGAAAGGCCAACTTGCAAAGTGATTCAATGCAACCTGAAGTCTGTAAGTCTTCAGTCTAATAAATTCTAACTTATCTCCAGAAATAGATTATATTTACAAGCAAGTTCTGACATTGCAGCAAACATCCCAGCAAAAATTTGGTCATAAATCTAAGCTAATCAATTTCCATTATTTATTCTTCTCAGAAGTACATCTCCGTCAAAGTGGTGCTACTTTATTCCCAGTGCACAGTTTGACAGTTGACTAAAGAATGAGTGAAGTTCTTAATGAGTTATTAAGAAAGTTTTCGAGGCTGAAGTCCAGCCAAGTAAGCTTGTCTGCAGCTGTAGGCTCTTGTCAACAGAACAGCTCTTCTTCCCACAAATAAACAAAGAGTTTGTATAATAGAACTGATCCATTCCACTGCCAAGATTCTCAAGCCGCATATACCCAATACTCATTTCCTCAAGTCAAAGTTCAGATAGCAATTCATTCTAGAGATCTCATGGTGTTTAAATGTGGATGACACCTTTGCGAAATAGACATGATGCTGTCACTGTCGTTCTGTTTTAGAATCCTTTTATTGTGGCTGTTTTGTAAGATTTCTCAGAGCAGATTTTCCTACATCAAATTCAATAACCTTTTCGACTACCTCTATTTATATTAGAAATGTTTACTCTATTCCAGAGAAAATTGGATTGAAATCCCATAGCAACTAACCTTTCTGGATCTGTGAGCAGAGAGGTTACTTCAGAGGATTGATATGATAGCCTGTTCTCTCCCAAAGTAGCTAAGTTGCAACCTAGAGATTTATGCTACATTTTCCAACAGAGAGGGGGGGAAAGCCTTGATGACTTCACCCATACTTTTGTTCCACAATTTGTTGCTTTCTTATTTTGTAATTCTTAACTTTTTAACTCTGTTTTAATATTGCTTTTAACTGTATTTTTTTATTGGCTTTATTGTAAGCCATCCAGAGTCACTTGGGTGAGATAGGCAGTGTAGAAATTGAATGGATGGAGGGATGAAGGGAGGGATGGTTGGTTGCAGGGGATACAGGGCGGGTGTAAGAGTTAATAGCCTAAAAGGTAGAAATACAAGTAAAAGTAATCTTGATGGAATAGAGAAATGGGCTGAAGGTAACTGAATTAAATATGGTAGAGAATAGTACATATTACCCTGTGAGTCGGAATTAGATGCAAATTACAGGATGGGGATAGCAGTTCTGAAAAAAATAATCTTGGAATAGTAACTAATTGCAAATTCAATATGAGTCAATACAGTGATGCAAAGGAGGCAACTGCAGTTTTAGGCTGCATCAAGGGAAGTGCAGTTTCCAAATTCTGGGAAATAATAATTTTACTGTTTTTGCTTTGATCACACTCAAGCATTGTGTCCAGTTGTAGGTATCATACTTTAAGAAGAGATTCAGGAAATTGGAGCAGGTTCAGAGAAGAGCAATAAAGATGATCTATGAGGGTCTAGAACCGTGATGGCGAACCTATGGCACACGTGTCACAAGTGGCACGCAGAGCCATTTGTGCGGGCACACGAGCCCCAGGCAAACTTACCTCACTGCACATGCGTGCGCCTCCCAGCTGATTTTCTCTGCATCCTTTGCAGGCCGAAAAATAGGCCCACATCTGGTATTTCCGGAAATACAGAAAGTGACAAAACAGGTCTATTTTTCGGCCTGCATAGGCTGCAGAGACTTCCCTCAAACCTCTGGCAGGCTGAAAAAGGCCTCAAATGGGCCAAAAATCAGCTGGGAGGTGCAGTGCAGGTAATGGGGCGGCAGGGAGGGATCGTGCATGCATGTGCAGGGGGCGTGGGGGGTGCGCATTGCCTTCTGGGTGTTGGCACACGACCGCATGCTTGCGATTTATGGCACAGGAGCCCAAAAAGGTTAGCCACCACTGGTCTAGAACTTAGCTGTATAAAAAGAGCTAGAAAGAGATGGAGATATTTACCTTTTCAAAAAAAGATGAAGAATTTGATAACATTCTTAAAATATCTCAAATAAGGTTACAGAAAAGAAAATCAGGATTGGTGCTTTCTCATTCCAGAGTACAGGGCATGATACAAGAGAGTGAATTACAGAAAAATAAATATCTACTAAATGTTAGGGGGGGGACTTTCTAGAACTCAGAGCAGTTTGATGGTAGAATTGATTATCCAGATTTACAGTAAGTAATTCTTCTTCAGAGGCGTTCATGTGGAAGCTACACAGTCATCTGGTGAGAATACTTTTATTTAGACTCTTAAATAAATGATGTTCTAAATCGCCTTTTCCATCTCATCTATGATTCTAACATAGACTATGGGTTGGTTTTCTAGACATGTTGAATGGCAGTAGATAGCTTTCATCATAATTTTCTCAAACTATCGAACATAATTTCCTAGCAGTCTCTGAGCAGATGGAAGCAGTGAAGGAAAAGAAATAAACAAAATTATGCAGAAAGGTTACAGAAGTAGTTTACAATGAAAAAGGCAGCACAATCCCACATAAAAAAAATCTGCCGATTTTAAACAGGACAATTTATCAATATGTTTTGTGCTGTCAAAACAAACACAATCTTTAAAGTAACTAATAGAGAGGAATAGTTTAATGAGCATAAAGGAATTGGATATAGAGAAAAATGTGGTTTTGACAGATGAACTATATACGAACTTATGCCTCATCTGGAAAGCTCATACAGCTCCTCTTTAGGGATGTTTGTAAGCAAATAATTATGTCTCTGGTATAAAATGTCCTAATCTCTGCTTTAAGGGATGTTAGGATTTTTATTTATTTACCTGACCATGGACTTAATTGACTTTAAATCTTGGCAAGGGCAATTATTGCAGTATTAGAATTCATTTTTTATTTTTATTTATTTATTTATTTTGTCAAATGCTTACAATAAAATAGAAATAAGAATAAACATAATTTTAAATATAAGAATTAGGAACTAATAATTGGGGACAATAGGACAGGGACGGTAGGCACGATTGTACACTTATGCATGCCTCTTACAGACCTCTTAGGAATGTGGTGAGGTCAATAGAGGTTAGTTTGAGGGTAAAGGAGTTTGAGCAGGTGACAACAGAATCAGGTAGTGAGTTCCAGACATTGACCACTCTGCTGCTGAAATCGTACTTCCTGCAATCAAGTTTGGAGTGGTTTACATTAAGTTTATATCTGTTGTGTGCTCTTGTGTTGTTGTGGTTAAAGCTGATTAACTGGTAAGACATTGTAACATGTGATTTTATGTACTAGGCTTAAGTCCAATCTTAGCCGGCATAGTTCAAGGTTGTCTAAGCCTAGAATCTCAAGTCTGGGGGTGTAGGGTCAGGGATGGGATTCAAATTTTGTAACAACCAGTTCTGTGGGCATGTCTTAATTTGTGGGTGTAGCTTGTTGGTCACATGACCAGGTGGGCATGGCTTGGTGGTCACATGACTGGGTGGGCATAGCTTGGTGGCCATGTGATTGGGTAGGCAGAGAAGCGGGCGGGGCGGAGCGGGGCCAGCCAGGGGGCCATTTTACTGGTTCTCTGAACTACCAGGAAGCATAACAACTGGTTCTATAGAACCGGGCCGAACCAGTAGAATCCCACCCCTGTGTTGCAAACAGAGGAATGTAGTACTCTTCTGGTAAAATATTTCTGCTCAATTGTATTTATGTCTGATATACAGTGCAGATTCCGGAGAGCAGAGCTGTATTCAAGTATTGGTCTAGCAAAGGTTTTGTATGCCCTAGTTTGCAATCAAAGATACCTGCTTTGACTGAACAACTCTAAACAGTGTACATACAATTAGCCCAACAATATATAACTCATCAATACACAGTGTAAATAAAAGCAAAAACATTGGGGAACTGCCAGCCAGGCAAGGAGGAGGGATCAAGTGACGAATCCACCAAGTGTAGCCACCAAGAAACCTAGGGTTGACCTTATATCTTTGTTTCCAAGAAAAGGCTAGGAGTCTGTGGAGATTCTTGTAGTATAGGTGGACTACAATAAAGTAGTAAACTAGAACTCTTCATGTGTGGATCTAGTTGCTTGCACCAGACAAATACATGATGATAATTTTACATAAAAGTAAAATAAATTCACTACTAACCTCAGTTAGTAAATTTGATCTGAAATAGCCAGACTTCATTCCAAGACTTCAGAAGACCATCATACTTGAAAGCATCCTTTCCCAAAAGACTGTTCCATCTAAGTTGGGCCTAGATGATGAGTGCGTGTTTTGAACATAGAAAATCAAAATCTTCATTCCTGAGATTTCTGTTTAAAGGATGCTATGCTTGACCTCTGTCTGAAAGGCTGACTTGTTCAAATCCAAATAAAAATAAAAAAAACCTTAAAAGAAATTGTAGATGCCTATCAATAGTAGCCAGTTGGGAGACTAAACAAAAAGACCCTACTCTTGATCACAGACTTTCCAGCTCAACCCTAAATAGAACAGAGGAAAAATAAATGTAATGAGGTTGTTGAAAAGTTTTCTTAATATAATAGGAAGAAGAAATCTACTCTTCAAGATCTAAATTTAAACTGGCTGGGAGAAGTGGAATATTTTTGTTCAATATTGTTACCATCAAAAGAAATATACTTCATAGGGTACAATAAACCTAAAACAAAGGAGTATTTTCCTTTTAAAAAAATTATCAGTTATTCCCACAGAGAACTTATACATCAGATAATCATTATGTAAATATTCAAGGGATCAAATAGACGCTCTTGTTTACTCTTGTTTGTGGAAGGCTTTAATTTATCGTTCCTCTCCACTCCAATCTTTACAAGCTTCCTTGTAAAAAAAAACCTAGCAGCTATTTTTATTGAACAGGCTATAACTCATGAAAATCTGTGGGAGCAATTTTTTAGCAATTTATTCTTTCTAGTAAATTGTACAATGAGGATAGGAAATGAAATACATTACTAAACTTTTACCTCATAGATAACTTATAAGTATCTGTTTGCTTAGATTTATAATACTTAACATTGTAATATTTAATGTAGCTAGTGGAGCTGCTAGAGGTGAGCAGCCAATAAATTGAAAATAATTTATTTATTTAGCGTATGGCACATGTTAGCCAGGGATCACCAAGGTGTCTGGCTGCCCTTGTGGAATGAATTTTTGGGGCGGTGTAACCTGTGGGACACCTAAATGCTGGAAGGCAAATATGGAAGGCTCCTTTCTTGTCCCTACACAGTTTATTCACTCACGGGAATCGAGCCACTGAACTGCCGACCTCACTGGTGTTCAGGCCCAGAGCAGTGAGCCACTGCGGCCTCCATTTAAAATAATACAAGTATCTTGATATGGTTGTGGAACTTGCATGTTCTGAGGAAGAGGAATGCTATGCCAGAAGCTCAACCACACTACATAGGTGTCAATCAGAGGAACCAGGTGAAGATGTTCTGTCCAATAAGCAATATGGTGAGCTGTAACTTTGAGAAATCTACAACACATCTGTCATTACCCAGCTTAATAAGGACTAAGCTAGGTATTAGAGATTCTGGACATCTGGTAACAAGTGGGCTGCAGGAATTAGGACTGGTGATTGAGCAACCAGTCTACCAGTTGTTGGACTACTGAAAGAAAAGTTGCTTTCCCGTCACAAAAAATTAAAGACTGAAAAAAAAAAAGAAATAAAGATTTACTATTACAAATCGAGTCCAATGAAAGGAGGATTCCTAAAAAGAATGCACTGACATCCAGAATCAGAAATAACAGAACATAAGCTAGCAGAAGTAGAACTGGAAGAACTACAAAGGCCTATGCAGGGCAAAGAAGTAGCTCAGAAAGTAGAAACAAACTAGGGGAAGTTGATCATAGGGGAAGCCAGCATCACTATTGAACTACAAATGCTATGTGCTTATTGCTCAAAGCATTGTTAGAGACCCCACACACCCACTTCACGGTCTGTTTCTGTTATTTCCCTCTGGGAGGACATTCTGAAGTATTTCTAGCAGGACTTCCAGATTCTGTAACAGCTTTATTCCCTATGCTATCCATCTGGTAAACTCGCAAGATTCGTTTCTCTCACCATGCACATGTACATATGCAAACTAGACTGGGCTGTTTCTCTGTGTCATATAATATATGTGGGTATATGCATAATTTTCTATGTATGTATCAGTGGTGGGATTCAATTTTTTTTACTACCGGTTCTATGGGCATGGCTTGGTGGGCATGGCAGGGAAAGGATACTGTAAAATCTCCAGTCAAAGGTGGTGTTTGCCAGTTCTCCGAACTACTCAAAATTTCCACTACCGGTTCTCCAGAACTGGTCAGAACCTGCTGAATACCACCTCTGGTATGTATGTATGTATGTATGTATGTATGTATGTATGTATGTATGTATGTATGCAGAGGTGGTATTCAGCAGATTCTGACCAGTTCTGGAGAACTGGTAGCAGAAATTTTGAGTAGTTCAGAGAACTGGCAAATACCACCTCTGACTGGAGATTTTACAGTATCCTTCCCCTGCCACGCCCACAAAGCCATGCCCACAGAACCGGTAATAAAAAATTTTTTGAATCCCACCACTGTACGTATGTATGTATGTATGTATGGATGTATGGATGTATGGATGTATGCATTTATTTATTTTGTCATGTTTATGTAGTATATATTGGAGGTGGAGACCCTTTGAGAGCTGTATGCAACAAAATTTCATTTTAATGTATGCCAATGAGTGCACATTCAAAGTGACAATAAAGTTATTCCAAGCCTAAGCCTTAGAATTGTTTTCATTCCCAAATCACAAAGTGTCTTCTCTACCTTTTCCTCAAAAAGAGCAAAGTCGTCTAATTAAAAAACAAGGGGAACTGAAATGAAGAATAACAGAATCTAGAACAGCGCAAAAACAACATTATAAATATGCCAGCCTTGAAACTTGTTACAAAAAAGTAGCTAGCACAAGTATTAAAATACGCCAATATAAGCACCAGCTCACTGCAAGAAACAAGCCAATTGATGTACAGTACAGCTGCAGTTATAACTGAATGGCTAAGATGTAAAATAACAAAAAAAAAGCCAAAAAGTACATCATCAAATGGAAGATCAGATTGATCGGCATACTACATTCAGGTGCAAGAAAGCTAGAACAGATGAAAGAAAAGAAGCTGGACAAGAAAGCCAAAGAATAACTGGTTGAGAAATATCACCTCGAGGCAAGGAAGGTTAAGGAAGTACTGGAAATAATAAAGCAGAAAATAACAGTTGCATTAAAAATATAAAATCAACAGGTATGAAGCTTGAATTGTACATTACAGGTAGAATCTCCAATTTCAGCCAAATTTGAAAGGTATCCAGCAATCCATCAATGGAGAGACTGCAATGACAGCCAACACCTGTCAAAGAAGAAACAGTGCAGTTCTGTACATAGCCATGGGACAACCCAAAGAAATGCATGCAACTTGGAGAAAGGAGGTGGAGAAGGGGAAAAAAATAAATGAATGATAACAGAAGAAGTGGTATAGAAAAGTTCAAGAAAGATGAAGAATTCATCAGCATTGGATAGCAAAGTGGTTGTTCCTAACACCGGTGTGTGTGTGTGTGTGTGTGTGTGTGTGTGTGTGTTTAGCTAAAGCTAAAATATAGCTCCCACCAGATGCAAGCAATTGGTGCTGGAAACACTCATACCTTGCAAAGAGTCCTGCAGACCTCCTACATTCTGTCCCTTGCTCAACCCTAAATGCCTTAGAGTTGCTAGAAGGAGGTCCATCATTCTCTGCTATTTCCTGCTCTTCTGAATGCTCTGCAGCCAAATTACCGACAGGTGCCTCTCCGCTGCTCTCTGAGGAAGGCTGTTGTCCCACAAGGTCATCTGAAGTGTCATCTTCTTCTCCACAGACCACCCAGACTTGGAGATGACCCTGATGTAATGCAGTTTCCTTTTTCGACCCACAAAGGAAGCTTTCAAACTAAGGCCTGGTTTGTGTTGATTCTCCATTGTGGGGTTTTCTTTTCCTTCCTTCCTTCCTTCCTTCTTTCTTTCTTTCTTTCTTTCTTTTTTTGAAGAATTTGGACAAGGCATCATTTGAAATAATGATGACAAATTCCGTTGTGTCTCAGTTCTCACTTATTTCATGTTTTAACTAAAATGGTATTTAATAAATTACAAGCTAATAGGCACCAAGAACAATATCAGTGGGTTAAAATGGTGCTCATAGATATCATATTATCTTCCCATGCTTTAGTAGTAGGATACTACCATTAAGAGAAAAACACAGATTATAGAGGTCAGACTGTCTAATCATTTTACAAATGTTGCAATAAGTCCAAAACTACATGCCAAACTTCCGGGAGGCCCATTACAACTTTTTTCCAGGGCTATATATATTGATGAGGGTTTTTTTTTCCTTCACTGACCACCTCCATAGAAAAAGCTAAACTCACAGTAAACTTAGCATTTGTTCTGCATATTCAGCACATGATAATGAAGGGTTTTATTGATCAGTTGGCTTGTCACAGAGCGTGACCCATAGTCACCCAACTGACTTCCATGTCTAAGAGAAGACTAGAACCAGAGTCTTACAATTCAAGTTTAGCTACATCTTGGTGGCTTTTCTACAGGGCAATTATTGCCCCCCCCCCCCCAAATAAAACATTTGGCTGGAGTAATTAGATGAGGCTAACAATTACCACTTTTAATACATTTTTGTGGACTAATACATCTTACAATTATTGTGCAATTATTTATTTTGTTCTTCATATTACATTTTCTTCTATTCATTTCTTTCTAACAATCAAATATATTAATGAAATAATAATTTAAGAGCTCTGTACTTACCTTTTCAGGAAACTTTTTTAAAAAGTAATGAATATGTCTACCAAAATCTATTACATGTACTGTCGTACTCAAGAATCTCATTTGGAAGAAAACTACTATTTACAAAAAAAAAAAAAAAGATGTACTGAAATACCTGCAAATGTTGTCTAACAAACGCATTCCACATAAAGCTTTGTATAATCATTGTGTTTCCAGATTTTGGAGCCTTAATGTATATGAAAGGAATCAAGTAGAATTTTCTCTAGATCTTCTATTCCCTTGAGCCTCCGGGAGGGCGAAAATGGTCTCCCCAGGCTCCGGAGGCTTTCTGGAAGCTGGAAATGGGCCCGTTTCCGGCCTTCCCAAACTTCCGGGAGGCCCATTTTTTCCCTCCCCAAGTCTCTGCACACACCCTGTACTTACCTGTGTTAGGGATAACATTGTTTTACCCTAACTGTTTTGGGTAAAGATAATAAAATGATGAATCATGGTTTGTCAGATAAAGTGTGTGTGACTTTAAGCTAAAGGAATGTAATTAAGGGTGCAGCTGTAAAAGTACTATATAAGCAGCAAGGCACTCTCTGGCTCTTACTGGCTGGCTTATTGGAGACTGCGTTCTTGCTGGATCGGGGAGGAGAAGAAGTGTTGGATTACTTTGAAGATATTTCTCAACGGAGAGAAGATAAGTTTTGGACAGATTTATTATATGTGTACTGACACTGGCTATTCAACACGGACTTTGCAAATAGAGTATCCCTGACAAGACTTGACTGAAATTGATATATGACTACTGGACTGTTTACATGACTATGCTATAATTCTTAAATGGAATAAACTATATTTTTGATAGCACAAGCGTATCTGTATTTTTACTGCGTGTTAACGAGAAGGCTTATCTCACACATTTACCTGTCTTCCTATCTGACTTCGCTGCACATTCTGTTTAGTTTGTTTTCCTTAACACCCGTTGGGGAATCCAGGCTTAACAACCTGCATCCAAAACGAGCCACATGGGGACTCCTGGGAGGGGAGGGGTGGTATGAGGTGGGGTAGGGCCAGCCAGGAGTGGGATTTGAACTTCGAACTGCACAGAATCTTAGCTAGCTCCCGAACCCCTGCGAACCCCCAGCAGCCCACTCCTGCTTCTGACTATCTCGTGCATGGCCCTCTCTATGGCTTTCTACAATATAGGGCACGTATATACAGGAAGCCCTCGACTTACTACAGTTCATTTAGTGACCGTTCAAAGTTACAGCAGCCCTGAAATATGTGACTCGTGACCATTTTTCACACTTACGACTCTTGCAGCATTCCCATGGTCACATGATCAAAATTCAGATGCATGGCAACTGGTTCATATTTATGATGGTTGGAGTGTCCCAGAGTCATGTGAGCATACTTTGCAACCTTCTGACAAGCAAAGTCAATGGAGAAGCCAGATTCACTAAAACAACTGTGTTACTCACTTAACAAATGCAATGATTGACTGAACAACTGTGGCAAGAAAGGTCATAAAATGGTGGCAAACTAGTGGTGGGATTCAATTTTTTTTTACTACTGGTTCTGTGGGCATGGCTTGATGGGCATGGCTTGGTGGGTGTGGCTTGGCTTGATGGGCATGGCAGGGGAAGGATACTGTAAGGTCTCCATTCCCTCCCCACCCCACTAACCTGCTTTCCAGCTCCATTCTCCTGTGAAAAGCAACAAAAGAAGACCCAGTTGGGACTCAGGAGGCAAAGAATAGATGGTGGCAGGGCTAGTCAGAGGTAGGTATTTGCTGGTTCTCTGAAGTACTCAAAATTTCCTCTACCAGTTCTCCAGAACTGGTCCGAACTTGCTGAATACAACCTCTGGGTTAAACTCACTTAACAAATGTTTCACTTAGCAACATAAATTTGGGGCAAAATTGTGGTCGTAACTCAAGGACCAGCTGTAATATGAGCAAAAAGGGGAGAATTTATTTTGCATGTGAATCAGACTGAGAAGAGATATAGCTATGAATGTTGGAGCACTGCATCTGTGAAAGTGGTTTCAAGTGTTATAAAATTTGCTTCTGGTTTTGGTACATTTTATAAGCAGGCAGGATATGGAAGTATAATTTTTAGTAACAAATGTACTTTTTGATCACTCTACCAATGGGGATATAACCCAGAGCAGTGCGACCTGTTCTAACAATATGAATCAATAATGAGGTTATGATGTTATGTTCTGGTTCACAAGGATCTTTTCACAAGATTGCTTAACTGTGTCTACCTTTTGGAAAATTTAAATCCTACCTAGGAACTTAAAAGCAGCTTAAATAGCAGCTTCATTTTACCCCTCCAACAGTCCCATCAGATGAGATGAAAAAGAAAGAACTGGACCATAGTCACCCAGTGAATTTATTTGTTGAGTGTGGACTTGGGTCTTCCCAGTTATAGCCCATTACCATAACTATTACTCCACACCATCAAAACAAGTTAGGTAAGACTAAGCCAACACTTTGGGACTGTTTCCACCACTAAAAGCACAGGTGTCCAAAAATCAAGGCAAGGAATAGGTGGAATAGGTAATGGGAAGTGGCAGCTGGCTTCTTGGAATCAGGCATTAGAGGTGTTGGAAGAAATGTCCATCTGGGTTTTCAGTTCCCAGTGTAGAGAAAGACAATGGAAACATGGAGGCTGATTGGAAAGATGGTTTAATGGTGAAGCAGAACCAAGCATGCATCATTCTGGGTAGCTGACCACATGGAGGAGAAAGAGGGAGGGAGGGAGGGAGGGAGGGAGAGAGAGAGAGAGACCCTCTCTTGGGCCTTGCCCTTGAGCTTCCTGTTCCTGTTCAAGAAGTGTATTCTATTGGTTGTTGTCAGAATCCCATGGGGAGTCACGTTTATCTGAATCAAGTTTGGCTGAACCTTGGGCTGATGTAATATCCCCAGATCCATGTGGTGAGCTCTGCTGCTAGATGGGTAATAGCGCTAATTCTATTATGTCCTGAAGGTGAAGGCCTTTTGTCTTGTAGATAGGCTGTCCCAGTCTTTCTGGGGCTGTTGACAAAGGTGGAGGCTGCTTTCCAAGAGCATATTTCTCCTTTTCTCATCCAGGAAGGTATAATATTGTGCCTTTTTAATATTTCCTAAAATATTTCATTCTTCTAGGAGAGGGGTGGGTGCTAACTTTCTACAGAAGTTTCTGTCAGACACTATGTATGACAATATATGACATCTATAAGGATAGCTTAACACAATCCCACTCCCTCCCTGTATGGGTTAAATCTACATTTGATCAACTGAATCAGATTTTAGTCTTCTCCTTTGTATTAATCTTTTAACATTCTAAAAATACCTTTGTCTTGATTTCCACTATGGGTCTCCATCATCACCAAAACAAAATGACACCTACTCTTTCCCACATTGCTGTTATTCCCTTTCTATCATTAGCCTTTCTGGTTTAAATCGATGTTATCTCTGACTCAAACATTTGAAATGCATTTTTATCCAAGCAAATTATCCCAAAGTAATTTCATTATAATGAAACTTGAAAAAAGGAAATAAGAGAACAGACATAACTGGATTTTATATTTATGAAACAGTTTGGAACTGATTCTGTTGGTCTTTTATTGCTGCATGGGGGGGGGGAGTAAGAATGACTCAAAAAGTTGAAAATACACTCATAATATTTCAGGTCATTGCTTTCTGTCTAGATAATAACACAATAAACTTAAGAAAAAGGATTATGCCTTAGGAAAAAAAGTAGTCTTTTTCTTATTAAGTCTGGCTTGACTTTCTGACATTTTTATAGAGAGATTTTCAGGTTCCTTCTTCCTGTATTAAAATATATATAATAGACATATGTGATACTACACAAATTGCCTCCACCACAATAATGTACACAGTGCCTGCATATTTGAAGAAACCTTGTATATTTTGGAGGAGGAGGTACACATGGTCCAATGTGCAACCAAACAAAGGACCTTATCACTGCATCCATAGCTTGGAAGTCAGCAAACAAAAACTTATTTGAAAACAATCTAACCCATACTTACTAGGAATTATGAGAGTTGTAGTTCAACATTAGGTTTGGAAGGGTTGACATAATTTGAAGTACTGTATAGAAATATTAATACAGGTAGTCCTCAACATACAATAGTTAATTTAGTAACCGTTCAAAGTTACAACAGCACTGAAAAAAGTGACTTATGGCCATTTTTCACACTTATGATCATTGCAGCACCCCATGGTCACATGATCAAAATTCAGACGCTTGGCAACTGATTCATATTTATGATGGTTGCAGTGTGTCATGTGATAAGCTTTTGCGACCTTCTGACAAGCAAAGTCAATTGGAAAGCCAATTGCTTCACTTAACAATTGTGGCAAAAAAGTCATAAAATGGGACAAACTCACTTAACAAATGTTTCACTTAGCACATAAATTTTGGGCTCAATTCGGTTGTAACTCAAGGACTACCTGTAGTGTGCATTGAGAATCAAGGTAGCACAAGTGTTATGTTGTTAAACTAGAACTGAACAAAGCCAGAGCTCACTGGTTTGTCATAATTTCTCAACCCAGCCAATTGGGTTGTGGTTGGAAGGAAAAAAAAATAGGGATAAAACCTAGAATGATAGGGGGGGGGGGAAGGATATAAATATAATACATAAAGAGATAAATAATGTTACAGTAGTTAGCAAACAGCAAGTGAGAAGTTTTACAATGCCAGAATGCTACCACAAGTTTTTCATGACACAAGAAAATATAAGAAAATGCTACAAGAATCTTCTTAAGAATCAACTATTTTATATATTGGCTTCTACATTTCAGTCAAGAAGTGACTTTAAAAAAAGGAGTGGGAAGAAAAGCAATCTTTGAGGATTGTAGGTAGTGAATAGTGTGTTTGGGCCAGCACAAGGCATGTTTTTAAGGCCAGCAAATGCACTAAGGGGATGCAGTTTCTCAGTGGCTAAGATACTGAACTTGTCGATCAGAAAGGTCGGCAGTTTGAATCCCGAGCACCACGTAACAGAGTGAGCTCCTGTTACTTGTCCCAGCTTCTGCTAACCTAGTAGTTTGAAAACATCTAAAAATGTAAGTAGAAAAAGAGGGACAACTTTGGTGGGAAGGTAACAGCGTTCCATGCACCTTTGGCATTTAGTCATGCCGGCCACATGACCATGGAGACTCTTTGGCTTTGAAACGGAGATGAACACCGCTCCCTAGAGCCAGAAACAACTAGCATGTATGTGCAAGGGGAACCTTTACCTTATGTGCATAAAGACTAACTTCAGATGCAACACACTTAGTTTAATGCATAGTTTCATTCCTTAAAAAAAGCAAGAAATAATACCACTAAAAACTTTCATTGAATTCCAATTATGGGTGACATGATTTGGGAACCTAAAAATAGAGTTGGTTGCAATCTGTGCATCTTGGATTTTATATATAAGAATATATATATGGATCTTTGGTTATTCGGGTTTTCTCGCGTAAGATTGGAAGTATCTAGGCAACGTTTCGATGAAGTCTCATTCATCATCTTCAGGCTTCTGTCTTCAGCTCTGTGCTTCTCAGAGTGATGTGAGCTTGCAGCACAGAGCTGAAGACAGAAGCCTGAAGATGATGAATGAGACTTCATCGAAACGTTGCCTAGATACTTCCAATCTTACGCGGAGAAACCCAATAACCAAAGATCCACATACAAATACCCGAGAACCTCAGAAAACGAATATATATATATATATATATATATATATATATATATATATATATATATATATATATATATATATATATATATATATATATTCCTAATTTAAATAATGCATGCTTTAGATAATGCATGTATTAATATATATTGCACTTGATTTTGTATATGCCACTCTTTTTCTTCCTATGTTTAATAAAGAAAATGAGAAGACACTTCTGTATCTGAAAATCTTTTATATAAAATAAATTACTGAGACAATATTTCTTTTATCTTTTTTTCTTACAGATCTTCAGTTATATCTTTTCAGATCTTTTTTCTAAATATATCAAGTTTTCTCATTTTTCTTGATATTTGTTTTCATTATCTGAACCCACTTAATTTTGTCTCGATCTTCCTGTAAGTGGATGACTCTCCCCATTGTATCCTCTATTCCAGATGAAGTCCAACTATGCAAAACTTATTATGAAAAAGAGATGGATAAATATGTTATGGCCTCAATCAAGTTCCCTGACATTCATATTACCTGTTTCCCTAAGCATCTCTTGATTCATAATCACAGATGGTAAGGAATTAATTGAAACTATCGAAGCAGATGAGAGGAAAGGGGAGATAATGGCCTAGCAATGATAATAGCTTGTGAAGAGCATAATTATTAATTGAGGAATTAGCACAAACCATTCTGAAGGCTCCTCTTTAAAAAGAAGAATGATCATCAAAAGAAAAGCAGAACTCCAGAGAAATTCACATCAGTTTGATTTAGGACCCATAAATCAGTTTCATTTAGGAACCATAAATCACTCATGAAATCATTTCTATTCCAGTCAGAGCTTGTGCAGAAGAATCAGGGAGCATTGGTGTAAAATGCATCTTACTGATTCACTCAGTATGATGAATTTGAGAGATAGGCGATGCATTCACAATGACATAGTCTATCACTTATTTAGTGTGAAGCATCATCATCATCATCATTCATGCCATTGTCTCTCCACTGCAGGGTGAAGGCCTCTTCTGCATGTTTCCAACTAGTACGGTCTTGAGCTTTTGTTTGCCAGTTGGGTTTACAGTATTTGCTGATGTTGTCGTTGATCCATCTTGTTTTAGGTCTCTTTCATGGATGCTTTTTTATCAATGGGATCCATTCTGACTTCCTTGGTCCACCTGCCATCAGCTCTTCTTGCTCTGTGACCAGCCCATTTCTATGTTAATTCTTTTACTCTTTTGATCATATACTTTCAGTGGGAAGCATATCAACAAATATAAGATACAGAATATCCCTAATCCCATTCATACTTGTGGGGTTCAACTCTAGCAATGGGAGATTACTTGGTACTTGGTAATTGCATGGAAACAATCCTATCATATTTGTTTAATAAAACAATCGGGCAAGAAAGTGATGTGTTCCACAAGAAAATGTAATGCAGATGGATATTCTGATCTGCAGGGCAAAGGAGAGTGAAAGAGATGAATGATCTGCTGAGCTCTAATTGGGATTCTTCCTCCCATTTAGCTGCAGGGCTCTGTTCTACTTTGGCTATTTCTGTTTTGTATGCTGGAGAGAACAAAACTTCTCCAGCAATCAAAATATCCTTTTGTTTTCTTTCCATGAAGATGTTCCATGAAGTTGCCATTCACAACTTTGTTGCTGCCTTGCATAAAAATTATGAAGTTTTTCTCTACTCCATGTGTCAGCATTCCAAGAAACAACCTCCAAATTAAAAGACTCTGAGACAGTCATCTTCTCAAAGATCCATTTTATTAGAGATGTCATATTGGCACATCTGAGGAAAATCCGAATCTTATATTTCTGGGTTTTCCCTAGTCCAAAGAGAATCCAAAATCCAATGCCTGCATCCAATAGTTCATCACATGGTCCAATCATTACTTCATTCCAACTGGAGACTATCCTCAGGCACTCCCCTCCAGGTGCAGAGTAACATGTCCTTGACTATCTGAGAAAGGAATGTTGTAGCTAATCTTCCACCGCTCCTTGAAGTTCTCCTCCCAATTTCCCAGGAACTGAATGTGACAGCCCAGAAGCCTCAAAGAAAAATGGCTTTAAAGCTGACACCATGTTCTCAACAGGTTTGAGGCCTGCTGCGTAAAAGAAAAAACTAGAATATAATATATTAACCTTTCCTGCTCATTTGCCCATTGTTGCACCTAGCCCTGCATCTCTCTTCCCCCACAGTAGCCTTCCAATTGTGAGAACTTTTACCTTTTGTAAGTAAGGAAAGAATACTTGAAAGACTGGAGGAATGCATATTGTTGAGTGTGTATGGAAAGTCCCATTGATGGATTTGATGGACTCATCTGATCCTCTGTAAAATGCAGCTAGCCTAATGTGTGATCTGCCTAGTCATGTGCCCAGGCAAACTAGTTAAATGTGCTGGCGTCATCGGGTGCTTTATGGCGATTTGGAATGATGCTCGCATTTCTGATAGTATTTGGTGGAATGGTCCATCCTCCAAAGAAGGGTGCACTATTGGGAGACGTGAAAGAACAAGCCTGGGATAGATTGTTACAGAGAAAATCTATTTATGTGGTTGCTAGAAGTCAAAAATGCCTTGGTGGCACATAACCAATCAGAAGAGGAAAAGGACCAGGGTGAAGCTCTTATACAGTGAGAAAGAAAGTAGCCATAGCAACAGATGAAAGATGGCATTTGTTCCAATCAGTCCTGAGCTTACTTTGAGGGTTTTAAAAGTAATGAATAATGTGAGAATTTGAGATTGTGGCCTGGAATCTCAATCTTGTCCAGCCACCCCATGGAAATTCAATTGTCTCCTTAGCACATATAAATCCTCTTGAGAACATCTTAGTAGAAATATAAATATGGAATGGAATGGAATGGAATGGAATAGAATAGAATAGAATAGAATAGAATAGAATAGAATAGAATAGAATAGAAAATAGAATTCTTTATTGGCCAAGTGTGATTAGAAACACAAGGGATTTGTTTCTGGTGCATAAGCTCTCAATGTACATACAACAATAGTGATAAGCAACAAAGTTATGGTCATAAGATAAGGAGATAGATAATAGGGAAGATGAGAGTAATGATGGTAATACTGCCTTTTTAGATAGTTTGACAGTGTTGTGAGTGTTGACAGTGTTGTGGGAATTAGTTGTTTAGCAGAGTGATGGCATTGGGGAAAAAGCTGTTCTTGTGTCTAGTTGTTCCGACGTGTAGTGCCCTATAGGGTCATTTTGAGAGTAGAAGTTGAAAACGTTTATGTCCAGGATGCGAGGGGTCTGTAGATACTTTCACAGCCCTCTTTCTGTCTCATCCAGTATACAGGTCCTCAATGGAAGGCAGATTGGTAGCAATTGTTTTTTCTGCAGTTCTAATTATCCGTTGAAGTCTGTATTTGTCTTGATTGGTTGCAGTGCCAAATCAGACAGTTATAGAGATGACAGACTCAATAATTCCTCTGTAGAACTGTATCAGCAGCCTGAGCTTTCTGTGTTGGCACAGGAAGAATATTAGAATTGCTTTGGAAATCAAAATTGATCAGTACTGAGGTGGGAATTCAGGTTTTTTTTGTGTGTGTGTTGAAGATCTGACTGAAGTGCAATCCAGTCTTGAAATAACTCTCCAAAAGAATGCAACCTTGTACCTTTTGTTAAACCACCTGGAAAGCTATATCTCACTGCACATCAGCCCTTACTTGAGTCTGGTTATGGCTGTGACTTCTGGTTTTCAGTAAGAACTACAGACCCTTTTAATTTGGATTCTATTTATGTTGGAGGCTTTGTGTGATGAAATATGACCTTGAAGTGCTAATTAATTGGCATCGGCCATGGCTAGTACAATCATTAAAAACTGTCTTTTGTCTCTTCAAGGATTATTGCAGATATAATTTGAAAAACAATTGTGTATTAGGAACTCAGCACCAAGGAAATCAGGCTACACACACAGTACTGTAATTTAATGACAGAATATACAATTCTGCATTAATAATACAATCTAACATTGCTACATTCAGAAAAATAAAGAAATCCTGCACTTTTCTCTGAAACCTAGAAAAATAGAGATGTCTTGGGAGATTCTCTCTCTCTCTCTCTCTCTCTCTCTCTCTCTCTCACACACACACACACACACACACACACACACAAATATTTGAATCTTTGATCAACTATTTTGAATAAGTTAGTGGTCTTGGAAGTTAAGATTCCCCCCTCTTCTAGGGAAACAGCCCCCACCCTTTGTCAAGTAGGGCTATTAAAATAGCTGAAGCCAGCTTACTTTTCACAACAAAGGAAGGAGAAAATTACAGGCATGAGATACAGAGAAAAAAACCCTACAAACTAGCTAAGATCCTTTCCCATAGAAATCAAATAGATGGCAAGTTATAAAAACTTGTGAAAAGCAAACCAAGAGGCATGGCAGGAAGGAAACATGATAGCAAACAAGCAACTACAAGGGACCAGGACCATAAAACCAAGACCCCAGGAAGAGATCCCAAAGAGACAGGAATTCAACACACACAAAAACAAAGTCTTCAAAGATTCACACCTACAAATCAAAGAACCTGAAGTGTATAAAAGAGAGGTTTTCCTACTCACTTATTAGATTAATCCTAGGAGCGCTGTGAGATTTCTTTTTACCTGCCTTCCTATTAATAAACTGATTCTGACTTCCAAGCAGCTGACCAAATCATTTTGCATTTCTCCCAGCCGGGAAATTTGAATCCACAAAAGGAAAGAACTTTGCCTATTCCTTAAAGGGCAAGGGCTTCTTTTTTCCTTTCCTCAGTGGATTAGTACTTCTGATCTCACTTTCCATGGATAAGCTTCAAATTTTTTAGCAACGGGTTCTCTGCCCAGTTGCTGGGTCGATGTGGTCATGGTGGCATGGCCTAGTCGGCCTCCTGCACCATGGCAGCAGGGGGGGGGGTGTTTGCCCTCCCCGGGCTCCGGAGCCTTTCCTTGAGCTACCGGGAGGGAGAAAACAGGCTCCCTGGGGTCCAGAGGCTCTCTGGAATCTGGAAACAGGCCCATTTCCGGCCTTCCTAAACTTCCCATTTTTCACCCTCCTCAAGCCTCCACGCACCCCCTGCACTTACCTGCATCCAAAATGGACTCCCGGGATGGAAGGGGCAGGGTGGGCGGGGCCAGCCAGGAGTGGGATTTGAGGGTTCTCCTAACTGTGCAGAATTTAGCTAGAGGATCTCCAAACTCCTGCGAACCAGTGATCCACAACTTCTGGAGGTAAATCATTCCACTAGTGAATTTCATTGTCCGGAAATTTCTCCTTAGTACTAGATTGTTTCCCTCTTGATTAGTTTCCATCTATTGCTTCTTGTTCTGCCTTCAGGTGCCTTGAAGAATAGATTGACCCCCCCCCTCTTCCTTGTGGCAGCCCCTCAAATACTGCCCTATCCTTCCATCTCTTGAATTACATTAGGTCCAGTAGATCCTTTAACGGCAGTGAATAAAACAAGACATGAAGTATTTTTTCCTCATTCTGTTCAGAAGACAAGCAACCTGCAAAGAATAAGGCTTTTCTTATATTTTTCTTTGCCTTAAATATGAGTGAAAGGCTGTCCATTACTCCAATAAGTAGCAGCAATGTTGAAGTGTCCTTTCATACATACCTCACACACATGCACACATACAGTACTGCCAGTAGCCAGTGTGCATTTTGCTTAGAACCTGTTGCCCCATTCATCCACTTTATTTTTATTTAATGTGGACAAGAAGGATGCTAGGAATGAATTTAATTTCCTTGATGATTAGAGTGGAAATGAGAGTATTTTTTTTTTAAAAAAATGTTTTCCTAGTGGCAATTGCTTGGACAAGGCAGTGACTTAACTATTGTTTTTTTTTCATGAAAGTATTTGTCAGCCTGATGAAAGCCCAGATCATCTGGTTTGCTCTCAGCATTTCAGCATTCCTAGAACAGCAGTTTGGAGATGTTAGAAAGAAAGATCAATCCACTTCATACTGCTTTGGAGAGACCAGAAAAGAGAATTGATGCCACAGGCAAGTGCCTTTGATATGTGTGGGTTGATGATGGTTCAAAACTCTTTCAGGTTAGCAGACACTGTTCTTTACAGGAACTAAGCAGAAAATGCAATAAATAAATCTCAAAAGAAAATAATTTGGTTTTATGGTTGCCCTGATCACATTTATTCATTGCACTTATTTATTTTAAAAGATTTATTATACATTAAAGCATCTCTGAGTGGGTCACAATAAAACTATAAAAACTAAAAGAAAAAAAAACTAAAAACTCAGCTACCTGTGCCTGACTGTCCAATTTGTATTTTTATATTTTCTTCTCCATTTCCCCCACTGGAAGAAATCCCTCCCCCTTCATTCCCAGTTGGGACACACCACAGATGCTGAGAAGAAATGGATTCAGAAGCCAGCTGCCAGAAAGTGGAATTATTTTAATGTAGGAAGGCAAGAAGCAAAAAGTGACACAGCTCAAGAGTTTGCAAGCAAGATTGGGAGTGTGATTCTGAGCCTTTTATGCTTAATTCCACTTTGAAGCTCCTGCAGCTTGATGGGTTTGGACTTGTTTCTGATTGCCCAGGTCTTTTGTTTTTCCTTTCCTTGGGGTTTAATCCTGTCAGGTATAGGAAAAGGGGAGTTTCGGTTTTCCTTGGGTTGGGGAGTTTATTTTTAGCCTGATTCCCTTTATCTTAATGGCTCTACTTAAATGTTTCTGTTGTCAGCTCTCCAAGTTTTCTTGTGGGCTGCTCTGACTTTTCCTTTCAGCTGGTGCTTCTTGGTTTTCTGAAAAGGGGAAGGGCTGGCTTGAGTCTCTTGGCACTGTTTTCTGAGATTTCTGGTGCTGTGAGGTTTCTGGCACTGTCCTTTTAGGTTAGGGTATACTTCCCACACCCCATTTCCCAAAATTTCCTCTCTTGCAGATGGGAGAGATTGCTTAAACATGCCTAACCTGATTTTCTTTGTGTGCAGGCTTGGGCTGAAAGGTGTTAACTGCAGGTTAGTTCAACTCTGCAACTATGATTAATTAATTAGCACCCAGGCTGCTTTCTGAAATTGGCAGGATCCTAATCAGTATGATCCAAAGGGCTTCCTTTTGTCTCTAAGCAGCTGCTAACATGTATCATCAAAACCCCTACCGTGTCACAGCATAGCAGCAGAACTACCAACTGTTTCATTGTGGTGGGTTGACAGGAAAATGTTTACATCTAACCTGATCTACTATGTTGTCCAACAAGCTTCAGAATCTACCACAATGCTACAGCACTCTTCTTCAAATTTCCCAGAAAGAAAAGAATTGGAATATTAGTTTGCTTCGTGGCAATTCGCTGTAGTTTATTATTCTTTTACAGCCTTGGCTGAAGCAAAATATAGGCACCTCAGGGGTTGCAAAGTTTGAAGAAGCTTCTGTACCTCGTATTCAAATGTGCAGCAGATAAACCTTTCAACACTTCCTTTAAAAGACCAATCAGAACTTCTGAACAAAACATCATTACTTATTCAGGAGAAATATATTAATATTCATTGACATCATCCATGAATCCAGACCTGCAAGAGATAAAAGACAGCAAGGAGGTAGTTTAAAAAAGCAAAGAAGTTGCATCAAAAGAAAAGCATGATCACACATATAGTAAACAGAGTTGTGGGAACTTTAGCCAGTGAGACATTTTCGCAGGATATCCATTGGTGACTTACAGGGAACATGTTGAAGTGTTGTCTCTAAGCCTTTGTCCTAAATTTCCACAGGGCTCAGTACTTTTTCTGCTCCTTTTTAACATCTACATGAAACTGCTGGTAAGATCATCTGACACCATGGGATGAGATACCATCAATATACTGATGGAATGCTTTACATCTCCTTCCCTGGTGATGCAAACAAAGCTTTGGCCACCTTTAAATGATATCTGCTGTGCCTTGTGAGTGAGATAAGAACAGAGTCCTGTGAACATGGCACAGTTCCACAGTTAGTGGAACACGTTCATATTCAGGGAATGTGAGGTTGAACCCATGAAGACTATTTTCAGTTATCCACAGTGGTGGGATTCAAATTGTTTTACCAACACTTTGGTAGGTGTGGCTTGGTGGGCATGCTTTGCGCGCACCCAGAGACTTTCCTACTGACCTTCTCCTGCACTCCTGCTCTTTCCCTGTGTCTTCAACAGCTGACGTGCAGCAGTCGGCTGTGCCACGCGATGCAGCTGAGGTTCAAAAGCAGGAAATAAAGATCAATGTGGAGCCAGGGCAGGCAGGTGGGCCCAGCAGCTGATCATTGGAGTGAACCAGTTTGCTCCCAGATGATCTTCGGAGCTACTGGTTCAGCCAAACTGGGCCAAATTGGTAGAATCCCACCTCTGGTTATCCATCTATTGCTATGTTGAGGTAATAGTAATGAGCACAGCTTTGATGTGTCATTGATGGCTGGGGAGCTTTATATGTCACTATTGCATAACATGGTGGACAGTTACTCATGAATGAATCATGTACATCCTTCCCCCCAACCAGTTTCATCTCAGAGGAGATTGAAAACTTCTTGTATGATGATTAGAGAATATTCATTCTTTTGAAAAGTAGGATTGTTCCAGTTTACTCCTCTTCCCGCAGAGAAGATGACAAAGATTTGTTTTCCTAACATCTATGAGAGGTCTCTGATTTTCATCAAAATGATGAAAGAAATGTTGCACCATAAACTCTGTCCCCTTTGTAAGTAGTGTCATTGATGTTAAGATGGCACAACATCCTTTTCAAAATTCTCTCCTGTACTTCCTGCAGACTGTTTCCTATTCCTATTAGCAGCAGAAACATAAGAATGTGTTTTCATCCAGCCAGCCAACAGTTGGGGCTTTGTTTCCTGGCTATGATTGTACATGCCATAGGTTGCCCGAATACTTTACACAAGTCTTATTATATTCCACAGTTTCCTCAATACAATCCTTTTTATTGACTGATTGATTCTTCCCTTCTCTTATTCTTCTGCTCTACCTTGCATTAGCCAGCTTTTGTTTTTCTATTCTAAGGGGGCTCATAAGGTGTCGTAGACTAAGTGGGCTAGGAAACTACCTAGCTGTGAATGCTACTATGCCTGTCAAAAATTTGGATGTGATCAACCAGCTGGCGAGACTCTGGTGCAGATGTTTATTGTGTGGTTCTGTGCTGGGTCAGTTTGCTTTCCTCAACAGGTTAGGGCAGTGGTGGCTAACCTTTTTGGGCTCCTATGCCAAAACTTGTGCACAAACTTGCATGTATGCACTCGCATGCCAGCACCCAGAAGGCAATGCGCGCCCCCACGCCTTCTACTCATGCACGCTTAATCCCCATCCAACCCCACTGCCCCCTTACCTGCATGCACCTCACAGCTAATTTTCAGCTGTTTTGAGGCTTTTTTCAGCCTCCCAAAGGCTTGAAGAAGGCTTCTGCAGGCTGAAAACTAGCCCCGTTTCACCACTTCCGGTATTTTCGGAAAAACAGGAAGTGACAAAACGGGACTAGTTTTCAGCCTGCAAAGCCTGCAGAAGTCTGCAGAAGCCTTCCTCAAGCCTTTGGGAGGCCGAAAAAGGCCTCAAACTGGCCAAAAATCAGCTGTGAGGCACACGCATGCCCAGTGAGGTAAGTTTTCCTGCAGCTTGTGTGCCGGCACAAATGGCTCTTTGGGCCACCTGTGGCATGCGTGCCATAGGTTTGCCATCACGGGTTAGGGACTTTGAATGGTCTGGGGTTTTCTGTCTGCAACAGAATAGTAGAAATTTTCACGTCCCCATGGCGAGCAGGGGAGACATAAGCTCAATTTATTGAGCGGGTTGGACTAGGAGAACTTCAAAGTCCCTTCCAACCATATCATTGTATGATTCTGTCTTAGAGATTAGTAAAAACATTTAAAAATACTTTAAAGTGTCAATAACCGCATGGAAAACAAATCTAATAATTAATGGTGAAGAGACTAACAAAGTAAAAATCAAAAGAAGCTTGTCGATGACATCGTTTGCTGTAAATGGATGACGTACAATTATTCACAAAATCCAAAGAAGCATTTAAGACACAATCTGTGGACTAGTCTATGGATATAGTAAGATTAGAATAATGCAATTTGGTCTAGAGAAATGTGCATCTGGCAATTAAGAGATAAAAGTATGAAAGAAAATGCATTATAGCTAATGAACAAACATGGTTTAAGACAATTGGCACTAGAAGAAGGAAACAAATATTGAGTTTTAATGCAAGCTTCTGCCTTATTACATGAGCAAATGCTACCTCTAATTATATAAACCAAATCCAAATTTTTTGAACAATTAATGAAATGTGAAAAATATAATTATACCCATAAACACTTGTGTTATCTCAATTATTTGCCATATGCAGGTATGATTGATTGGACGCTATTTGAATTAGACTTGAGAGGAAAACAGGAACATTAATGATTGTGAAACATGCTTTCCATCAAACAGCAAAGTTGACAGACTCTATTTTGCCAGAAATAAACGAGAGAGAGAATTACTCCAAGTAAAACTAACAGCGGATGAAGAGAAACACAGCTGGAATGATGAAAACAGGCACAGTAAGGTGTTATTTTGGATGTATGTTTGTAAAGAAAAGCTAATGGAAACTGCAAAATCAAAAGAAAATTACAAAAAGAAGCAACTGAAAGTTGAAGTTAAAGCTCTTTGTGGGCATGATACACATCATATTGAAGGAATATCAGATAAAAATATGACTTGGCAATGGGGGAACGTTGGACTTTTTAAACAATAAACTAAAAGAGCAGTCATGGCAGCACAGAATCAAACTACTTAATCTAACATTATCATAGTCAAAACTGAAATGATTTTAAATTATTGCAAATGCCAATTGTTTAAAATGAAATCTTGAATTGTAATTGACCTCCTTAGAGCTGTACTAAAATTGCCTAAATTAAGTACAAGCAATGCTATGTTACAGTTGCGAAAGTTGTGTACTGGAATATATGTCAAAATTGCTGAAACCAAACATTTGAACAAATTAGGTTATGTTTTTTGGATTTTGAGATACATGAAACATAACACACCTTGGAAGAAAAAGACAACTATATAATACTATTAGAATTTGGAGTTCTTGAGACATATGAAAGAAATATAAGTGGGATTTACTAACATTTGGAAGTTTTAAATTTACTAGGCTTTACACAACTGATTTTGCCACCTTCCCACCTTTTTCTGAAGGTCTTAGAATTTCGTTGATTAGAAAATACCTAACCTAAAAACTGTGACATCCCCTGGATAATATTAATAAAATGCCTATCTGAGGTCCTTAGAAAGGACTCAAATAGGTGGATAAAAATGCCAAATCAAGTCTAAACATCTGATTGACTGCAACAAACCATAGTAATAATGTACACAGCTTCCAAACACAACAGAATAATAGGGAGGAGATGATAAACTTAGATTCTTTGTTCAACTTTGGCAGACTTCATTAAGTGCACCTTGACCCCAAAAGAAATTAAACACAAGTAAAACAAATGCTACTTTGTAAAGCTGTCTGACATATGATATGGGTGTCCAAGAAATATGTTTGTGAGTAGCTGAAATGCACTCATAAGCCATGCTGTTCCCGTACAACCATTCATTTTCTAACTCTGGATTTATGCGTCTCTCAGGGAATATTTCTAGCTTAACATCAAATGAGAGGCATGGTCAATCATCTATTCTATGATTTCAAATTGCTTTATTTTTAAGAATTGTCTTACACATAACACAGCTGGAAATCAAGAACTTCAGAGAGAAAGCACCTTTGTTATCTTAGTTATTAAGACTGCCTGCTACTTTGTTTATAGGGTTAAAGAAAGGTAGTCATATAGATGGATATTACAGTAGAAAAGAATATTTTGAATTGTTGCTGCCTTGTGATTGTAAAGATGTTTGCAAATATAAGTATTTCCCCTAATTTCTTTGCAGATCAGAAAAGTCTAAATAATACAACCATCATTTCTTGCCAAGTCCAGAATCAATAGCTCACATATAGTATACACCTTCTGAAACTTTGCATTCATTTTTAATTGCCATGCAGTTCCATTGCATAGCATTTCTCAGTTGCTTCATTTTAAAAAAACTTTAGGAATAACCAGCCCACAATAACCTGATTTGGAACACATTATATTGCGTGTTTTTTTATTTACATTATGAAGGCCAATTTTTTTTACTTCTTTGTATTATGAATGAAGATAGACTACCTAGAACCGTGATGGCGAACCTATGGCACGCGTGCCAGAAGTGACATACAGAGCCATCTCAGCCGGCACGCAAGCTGTCGCCCCAGATCAGGTCCACTGCGCATGTGCACGTGCCTCCCGCCAGCCAGCTGATTGTCAAGTATCTGCCGTGCATGACCAGGGGCGGGGCACATGCAGGAGATGCATGCGCATGCTCAGAGGTGCATGGCATGCAGGGGGGATCACGCGCATGTACACACTTTCGGCACAACGACAAAAAGGTTAGCCATCACTGACCTAGAAGAACTGGAGACAGGTAGTACAATGTAGGTCTTTACATAATAAAAATATCTTGATGGCAAGATATTTTCCAACATCAAAAATGAAAGTTTATGTCTACTTCTGATTTTTTTTCTTAATGTTATTGATGACTGTGCCATAATTTCAGAATCTGAAAGATTTTAATCTTTCAGCCTATTCTTACATTCAATTCTAATAACTCAGGGGTGTCAAACTCAAGGCGCATGGGCCAGATCCAGGTCATGGGGGTGCTTAGATCTAGCCCACTGAGATGCCCTGGAAACAGCAAAGGACTGGCCCGCTATGCCTCTGCTAGCGTGGCCCTCCTGGGCTCAATTTTCTTCCATGATGGCGTCCTGCAGCATTCTGCAAGTGAAAATGGGACCCTTTTTCCATTTTTGCTGGCAGAGGGCTAGCGAAACAAACTAAAAACAAAACAAAAGGAGAAATGTTTCTCCTTTTGCATTTGAGCATGCAAGAAGGGACAGGCAAGGAGAAAGGGAAAGAGGAAAGACAAAGAAAAAGAAGGAAAGATGGGAAGAAAGCAATGAAGAAAAAATAAGAAAGGAGAATGAAGAGGAAAAGAAAAAGAAGAAAAGGAAGGAAGGAAGGAAGGAAGGAAGGAAGGAAGGAAGGAAGGAAGGAAGGAAGGAAGGAAGGAAGGAAGAAAAAGAAAGAAAGAAAGAAAGAAAGAAAGAAAGAAAGAAAGGAAGAAAGGAAGGAAGGAAGGAAGGAAGGAAGGAAGGAAGGAAGGAAAGAAGGAAGAAAGAAAGAAAGAAAGAAAGAAAGAAAGAAAGAAAGAAAGAAAGAAAGAAAGAAAGAAAGAAAGAAAGAAAGAAAGGAGATTATAATGAAAGTGAGGGAGGGTCTGAGGGAAGTCCTGCCTTAGTACTTGGCCACCAAAAGTGCCCCCGACACAAGTGATGTCGAACTGGCCATGCCCACCATGGCCACACCTACCCCAGGCACACCCACCCTGGCCCCCTGACGTCAAACACAACCTGATGCAGCCCTCAATGAAATCGAGTTTGATACCCCTGTAATAACTGAATGCAGACTGTGGGGCTTGCTTCCTTCTCTCTTGCCGTATTTACTGAGGTTTTTCTGCAGAACTCAAAAGCTTACATATATGAGCTTAAACTGGCCCAATAAAAATATTTCTGACTTGGTGTTCTACATCTTTAAGAATATCTCAAATAGCCATTTAACTTTGAGTTCTTATTCAACAGTTGAAATTTATTCTCTGAGGAAGACCTGCATTTGTTTGGTTAAACTACCCAGAAATGATTTTAAAACCATTTATTTCACCATCTAATATTATTGCTAATGAACTGTTATAGATAATTTAAAAACATCAGGGTATTTTTTTTTCCTCAGCAGGACAAAGACCAATTATAAGTAATAGATAGATTTTAATGTTTTATATAAAAACTGTGCAGCCTGTATATCATTCTGACCTGGTAAAGCAGAGATGGGCACATTTAAAACATCTTGTAGGCACTCTTAGAAAACATCTGTCATGGATTTGCCTTGTTTTTCACAAAATGGGCAAATATGGCCAATGTGGAGTTACATTCAGCAGATATATTCTCAGTCTGCCTCTACTTAGGATCGAACACACAGCCTCCTGATTGTGAGGCGAGAGGTCTAGGCCACTGCACCACTCACAAAGCATCTGTATACAGAAGACAAAATCAGTGAGGTTGCTGTTCACCCTCACAGTGTTTCTCTTCCATCACTGGCATCTGTGTAAATGTATCAAAATTGACAAGATGGTGAACGGCTACAGTGATGAATGTGTACTACATTGATGCAATAGAATGCAATGAACACAACACAATGAAATAGCTTGCCTCTGGGAGTTCCATCATTGGAGGTTTTCAAAAATAAACTGGACAACCCGATCAAGATGATATAAGGTCTCCTGTCCTAGAAGACCTCCAAGGTTCCTTCTAGCTCTATGATTCTATGCTTCATAGTACCTTCTATGGACATACAAAAAGACAGAGTTTGCATTGTTATGTATCATCTTCCATCATACTAATTTTAATTAATATACTGCTCCCCTCCAACTATGAACGATTGACTTCAGTGCTAGTTGGACAATAGACTAGAACTGTCCAGATGAGATTTAACCATCAGTAATATTTCTTAAAGAAAGCTGAAAGAGATTTCAAAAGCCTAATCCTACGTAGCTTTTCTCTGGTAATATCACACTACTAACCAGAGCATACAAAACATTTGCTAGACCAATACCGAATACAGTTCATCAGTCTGGAACCCACATTACGTATCTGATATTAGCACAATTGAGAAAGTCCAGAAATATTTCACAAGAAGAGTTCTCCTACTACGTCACAGAATACCTTATGCCACCAGACTTGAAATTCTAGAACTAGAAAACCTTGAATTACGCTTGCCTTCGGTCTGATTTAAGCATGGTATATAAAATCATACATTGCAATGTCCTACCTGTCAATGAATACTTCAGCTTCAACCATAACAACACAAGAGCACACAATAGATACAAACTCAAAGTTAACCGCACCAAACTTGATTGCAGGAAATACGACTTCAGCAATAGAGTGGTCAATGTCTGGAATACTCTACCCGACTCTGTAGTTTCTTCCCAAACCCCAAAAACTTTAACCTTAGAAAAAGAATTTCAGCAACTCTAATTAACATTAAATAGCCTTTGTAGACTTCTCCATGTGTATTCTTTTTTTCCCTTTTTATTCTTTATTGTGCAGAGAATTTTGAAGTATACAAAAGCTGGTGGTTTGTTTTTTTTATGATTCTCAATAAATTTCGGAAATATTTCTATATTGTTTTTTTTTCCTACGGGAAAAGGTAATAGGAACCAGTAAGCCAAAAAAAAAAAAAAAAAACAATTTTAAACAACACATAAACTAAATGTACAGCATGAACCATAATAATTTATGACATCAAGAAGAAGAAAAAATGGCTTAATATAATATGGAGGGCATTGAGAAAGGAACATTTTGTGCTTGGAAAGCTTCTCTCTAATCCAAAAGAAGCCTGAATAAACACAGACTTGGTTGGAAACAGAAATGCAATTTGAAAATGTCATTTGTTATAGTTAACTACTTGCAATTTGTGTAGCAACTATAACATACATATCCAAAGCCAGACCAAATGGAGAAACTAAACTGCATTTTGTACTTTGAAGGGCATTTATTTATAGTTGCTGAACATTATTTTTCTCTATTTCCTCTGCAGAAGATTAATTGGACTCTGTAGCTTATATTGCATTATTTAGCCCTCTAAGGTTAGACCTTACTGCACCAGAGCAAAAGGGGTGTTTGTTAAAATCACCATTTAATGATCTGAGCTTGTCTGAAAATATTTTCATTTCCCCAAAAGATATGCTTTCCCCTAACCTCATATTTCCCCGAATTATTTATGCTTTATTAAAATTCTTTCATTCAAATAACCAAACAATGCCAAATTTTTCAAACTCTAACCATGTACTTATTTTATGCTTATTTCATCATGTTCCTATATAACGTTTGTATATGATTTGGAACTTGCAAATGAAAGAGCAGTTTACACATTTTATGAAGAAATATGGAAACCTTTCTTAACTGTCTATTGAGTTTGTAATGACAGCAGATGCCGCATCTTACATCTGCATTAAAACGTTTTTCGTCTTACTTTCCAAACATATATAAAAATTGAAATATTGAAATGTGATGCTCACCATCTTGTATGTACTTGCATCAAAACAGCTTAGAATTTAATAGAAGTTGCCCTCTAGAGTATGAAAAAGAAATTAATAATCAGCAGGCAATAGGTTAATAAGATCAGACATTTTACATGAAATACAAACTGTTAAGTATTTCTTTTACAACTATTACATTTACTTATAGTGTGGCTCTGTACAAGAACATACAGAGTACAAACACTGCTAATTAGCTTTAGAAGCATCTCAGAAGCAAGCTATTACGATATTAGCATCAAGTACCTATTAGTAAGCTTTCATATCTGTTAGTTGCTTAGAGTTATATTGCAAATTCTCCATCCAAACCTTTGGCAACAAACCCTTAGCTTCTTTTCACCTGGTTGAAGGGCCTGAGTTATTAGCGGAGTGATTCACATATCTAACATAATGACTGCTGCTGGCTGATAATAAATAACAAGTGGCACCTTGCTTTAATATGTGAGTCATTGAATAGGAAAATCATTCCGTAATGTGCCAGTAATTAAAAGACTTGTACATCTGAAGTGCCCAGTTCTGAGGGAAATGGGATAGTGTGATTGCTACATAATTAACAACTTCCCTGGACTAGCATGAAAGTCTCTTCATTTCATCTGCACCTGACTAATACTTTACCAACACATCCACTGTGGGATGAATAAAAAGGATATGGAAACCAACAACTCATGTGCTGTTTGATAACATTTGTGAATGAGGACAGAATTTGGTAAAAGCTTCAGCTGAGAATCTTCTGTTTTAGATCCACACTAAATACTAATCTTTAAATAAAGAACTCAAGCTATTACAATCTTCTGAAATAAAATGCTGCTAAAGTCACTAGAACTTACTTCTGGACTATTCCAGGTAGAATTGTTGCCAACATCTTCTTCTTCTTCTTCTTCTTCTTTTTTTTTTTTTTGTAAATTTTATTTGAGTTTTCACAAAGAGAAAAAAAAATACAAATAAAACATCTTTTTTGAAAGTAGCGTAATCCCGGGTTACATTTCTTCATACAGACACAAATTCAGGTTCATGCTCATTTTTATATTCTATTCCATATCTTATTACTATTTTACATTTTCTGCATAGCTTCTCCCCTCTTTTAATTTTCTCAATTTTATTTTAATTATCTCATCTCAATTCAAATCATTGTATTTATATTTTTTGTCTGTCCTGTTTCAATTATCTATTATCTTTTCTCATTCAACAAAATTTCTCCTGTAGTTACTGATTGGAGTATGATGCCTTTATATCTTTTCCCTAAAGTTGTAACATTCAATATAATACATAACTTCCATTTGGATTCTGCTTGGTACATTCTTAAAATACACACTGTATTCTTAAAAAAAGAGAAAAAATTATAAATGTATATAATTAAAACAACATTCCATTCCAAATCAATTCTATCATTAATATTAATATTCATTAAAGTCTTAACATCTTTAACATTACTTTTCAATTAAATATCATACTTCTATGGGAAAAATTATAAGCTTTCCCTCTTCACTTATATTTTATAAAACATTAATTAATTAAAATGTTCCCGTTCCTTCCTAATTCAATTTTCTCATTTATTTTATTTCACTTATTTTATTCACAAACATTTCACTAAATTACACTAACTATTTTATCCCTCATTTTAATCATACGGTTTCCAATTTTCTAAAGTTATTTCTATTACTAATATAACAATACAATCTTATGTATCTTTACAGAATCCCTTTTTCAGTTAGATTTTCACCCATTATCTCTAAATAGGTCCTGTTTCTCTATATCTTGCTCCAGTCCTTTGTAACTTCTTTTCCTTTCCTTCTTCCCTCTCTTCTTCTCTCTCCCCTTTTTACCCCCTTGTCTCTCTACCTCTATTTCTCTCTTCTGTATTCCCCTTTTCTGTTGCTTTCCAGTATTATACTTATTTTTCAAATTATTTTTCTTTTCTTTGGTTGTTTTTTTAAGTCTTAAATTCTCCATTCTCTTTCCCCATTTCCTTTTTCTTCCCCACATAAAATTGCTTGTTCATTAAAGATGGCTTCTTCTTTGTCCCAGTCTTCTTGTTTTGCAGTCGTTTCTTGATGTTTCTCATAGTTTCAAATCTCCATTTCTAAGAATTGAAAAATGAAGCCAAAAGAACCCTTCCCTTCTTGTGCATTTTCTTTGTACTTTTTAAGTTCAATTTTCAATTCATCCAGAAGTGGTGCCATTGTATAAATTTTTGAACAACCACCTGATATAATAACCAAGAATCCAAAGATCACCAAATAATCCAAATACACGCAAGCTGTTTCTTTTTTGCTCTTTTTTTTCACTTTCTCTTCCTGGGGTTACTATTTAGTTGCAAAGTTTCAGTTAAAATGTATCTTTTAGAAGTCTTGTTGAAGTTTTACTGTAGATTCTTTTTAATTCCAGGCAGTCTCCTCCCTCTTCCAGATCCTGCCTTTATTCTTTTTCTATCCCTTCCTGCTTATGAAAAAGAAAAATTTTAATGTCCAGAAATCCCTTTGGCATTTTGTTTTATTTTCAGCTTAATTGCCTATTGATGTCAAAGCAGATTTTTCCGATTTCTTATTTAAGTCTCTTAGTTGTCAGTATAGGGAAGGAGAGAGAAGAAAAAAAAGCCAAACCTTTCCCTTTTCACTTTCCTTCGCTACTTCCGACTCTTCTTTGGGAGTGATGTTATTTTTTGTAAGTTTAAATTCCAGGGTACCTTAATTGTTGCTTTTACAATTTAACCCGGTCAGCCAAAACTTTCACTTCTAATCTTCCTCCTGCACATTCTTTTCCGGTCGAGGTCTCCTTTGTGGTGACCATTTCTGACCACCGCTACAACTGCTTTCGGGAAGGGGAGTAATGGCCAGCTAAGGAGGATAGATGCGGCTCTCCTCAACCCTGCTGGCGGTCTCCCCGCTCTTCACCACCTCTATGGGGTGGCTTAGCACCGAAACCAGCTGGCTCGGGGTGCTCCAGTGGCGAGCCCAGACAGAAACTGCGCACAATTGTGGATTTCTGTCGCCGAAGCCCTTCAAACCGGATGCCAACATCTTCTTAATAGCAACTACATGAATGTCCATAACCCGTGGTCTCCAGGCAGTTTAAATGATTCAGCATTGTTCTTGGTCTCCTTAATATTAGATATGCTTCTGACGAAAGTGAAACTATTTGCCTTATTACTACAACTATGTATGACAATTTAACGCTTTAAAAAACCATTTTAATGATTTCTGAAATCCTACAGCAGGGAGTAAATCATGTTTTCTTTCTTTCTCTTTCTTTCTTTCTTTCTTTCTTTCTTTCTTTCTTTCTTTCTTTCTTTCTTTCTTTCTTTCTTTCTTTGTCAAACATGTATAAGATAACAAGTGTAAGTATGAACATAAACAAGAGCAATGAAAGTAAATACAGATAAATGGGGACAGTAAGATAGGGGTGGTAGGCATGCTGGTGTGCTTATGCATGTCCCCTTTAAGGACTTCTTAAGATTAAAAATATGATTTAATTGTCCCCATCAACTTTGAACGGAATAGCATAAACCCGTGATGGAGAACTTATAGCACACATGCCAGAAGTGGCACACAGAGCCATCTCTGTCGGCACATGAGCTGTCGCTCCGGCTTAGTTAGGCTGCACATATGCACGTGCTTCCCGCCAGCCAGCTGATTTTCATGTATCTACTGTGCATGTGCAGGGAGCAGGTGCATGTGGAAGATGCGTGCACATGTGCAGGGCGTGAGGGGAGCATTGGGGTCACACACACATGTACAGGGGGCAGGAGAAAACATGGAGGGGTTGCATGCATGTGCAGGGATTGGGGGAGTGTGGGGGAGTCAGCCATGCATTGCATTAGGGGTACAAGCACACATGCATGCACACTTTTGGCACATGATGACAAAAAGGTTAGCCATCACTGGCATAAACACTTTCACAACTCTCCTTTCCAAATGGTGTAATTTCTTCCCTACAGCCACCTAGAGTAAGTACATAATTTTCATATAAATTGCTTCCTCCCAGAAGCAAATAAGATGGGGAATTGAAAATCAGTTGTTTTTTTTTCAGAAAACCTCTAAACTCTAAAGGGCTGGTCTTCTCAAAGAAAACAAATGAACTACTGACATTATCTGCCTGAAATCTGGAAAGATACACTCACTCAAAGAGACTGCTGTACTTCATGTGAAGAAATTCCATTTCCCAATGGTTTAGACCAGAGGTCTCATTCTCGCAGCCCGCGGGCCAATTGCGGCCCGCAGGACGATATCCTGTGGCCCCCCACCATGATATGAAAAAAGTATAATATTAGTGTATAATATAAATATAAAGTATAATATAAAGTATAATATTATGCGGCCCAGCCTCACCCAGACTCTGCCTCCAGCGGCCCCCAGGTAAATTGTGTTTGAGACCCCTGGTTTAGACACTAAAACATTGGTTGCCCTCTCCCCTCTTTGGAAGAGTTTTATAGCTCCCGCTGCCTTAAGAAAGTTCAAAACATCCTCAAAGATCCATCTCATCCTGGGAACCCTTTTTTTGAACTATTACCATCTGGCAGACAGTACAGAATAATAAAAACAAGGACAAATAGGCTGAAAAACAGCTTCTATCCCAGGGCAGTAGCTCTTTTGAATTCTGCTGTATAGTGCAGTGTTGGTGTGGTGTCGGGGGTTTCCGGTTCAATGTGTGAAGGGTAAAGGATGTGTGTTTGTGGTTATTTTCATGGTCATGATGTGCACTGAAGATGGTGTTTGATTTTGTTGTACGAGGTGCAATGACAATAAAGTAAACGAAACTAAAAGAGTTGAACCATGTCAATCTAATAACTGGCAGAGAAAACCAAAGCCAATGAGAATCAAACTCTTAGTACCAAATCAGAAGTGTGCATCTCCACTAAAGGTGGGTTATCACAGAACAGTCTTCATATTTTCCTAATGGGATATGTCCTAATGGGTTTTATCTTTTTATTTTCCCTAAGCACAAGCATCCATTGTGTGGTGTGGGTGGGTGTGGGTGTGATACAATGCACATTATATCATGACACAAATGTGTCCCATTTCATAGTGATATGTGCCGTTGCAACTGAAATATGGTAAGAGAGAATTTGACTCAAGTGTAACATTGCACAGCATATTGTGTTGACCTCATTGTGAGTAGGAAGTGATAAGACTTTTCTGAGGCTGGCTGAAAACCAGGTAACAGCAAAGCCTCAGCCAATAGCAATATGGAAGGAGTTTGGTATCAGCTGTAATCAACTATTTTTATTTAATGGCTAGTACACATATTTTATTTTATATTGGGGCTTGACTGAGATTTTGGATTTTAGGCTGGAGAAAGCAGATGGCTCAGTCTATTGAGAAAGTGATTGCCCTGCCTTTCTATCTTGCTGCATGTAACAAAGATTTAGAAGGGGAGCTCATTCTGGAAAACGGATCTAACATTTAGCACATGTTTACCCAAATGGTCGAAGGAAGGAAGGAACAAAGGAAAGAAGGGAGGGAGGGAGGGCCATTTTTCTCCTGTGTGATAAATCTGTGGCAGAGACAATTTCTGTAAAGTAACTGATGGCAGAATACCTCTCTGCAGGAGTTGCTAGGACAGCTCAGCAGGATTATGAAAAGAAGGTTTTTGAGATCCTTGGTGAAAATCAGCAGAGC